>NW_026531783.1:0-1278 GCF_026283585.1 Hylaeus volcanicus | reverse complement strand
TGGCCGAGTTAGGTGTGGGGTTGGCGGTCGCCGCGGAGCCATACCGCGTCGCCGATCGCCCGAACTGGGTGGTCGACGCGGTGGGCACCGTGGTGATAGTTGGCAGCGACATCGCGGCCCTCCGCGTGTTCGCCCGCGGCGACGGGTTCGTCGGGGCGGAGTGCGGCGGCCTGGCCCTGATCGGGGTCTACGCCCCTCCGAGTGTCCCCATCGCGGCGTTCGAGTGGCTGCTGGACGGGATCCGGGACGCATTGTCCCGCTCTCCAGTAGCCCGAACGCTCGTGCTGGGCAACTTCAACGTCAAGTCCACGGCGTGGGTTGGCCCGGCAACGGACGCGAGGGGTCGGGCGGTGCTGGAGTGGGCGGCGAGCGCGGACCTCCGGCTGCTTAACCGGGGGTCCGGGAGCACGTGCGTGCGGTGGCAGGGCGAGTCCATCGTCGACTTGTCGTGGGCGACGCCTGCCGCCTCGCGTCTCGTGTCGGGGTGGGGGGTAGCGGAGGAGGTGGAGTCCCTTAGTGACCACCTCTACATCTTTATGGATGTCTCCGCTGCCCCTCAGTACCATCCCGCTCGCGGACCCGCGCCGGGCCGACCGTCGCGCAGATGGGCGCTGAAGCGCTTGGAGGAGGACGCCCTGATGGCGGCCGCCCTCGCCGCGTCCTGGCCGGATGCCCCGGCTGGACCGGTCGCGGACGTCGATCGGGAAGCTGACTGGTTTCGGGAGTCAATGACGGCAGCGTGCGAAGCCGCCATGCCCCGAGCCAAGAAGCTACCGAGGCGGGCCGCATACTGGTGGAGCGACGAGATTGCCGCGTTGCGTGCTACATGCAGCGCGGCGCGACGTCGCTTCACGAGGGCCCGCCGGAGACGGAACCGCGATCCGGCGAGGGAGGTGGCGCTGTTTGAGGTCTACCGAGAGGCCACGGTGGACCTCCAGCGCGCCATCAGGAGGGCCAAGGCGAGCGCCTGGGGAGAGCTTCTCGGGACTCTGGACAAGGATCCATGGGGGCGGCCCTACCGCATTGTGCTGGACCGCATGCGCCCGGCCGCCCCCCCTGTCACGGAGTCCCACGACCCCCCCGTTCTGGAGCGTGTCGTGGATACCCTCTTTCCGGTAGATCCGGAGGAGGGTCCGCGGCCGCTCCTGCCGGCGGAGGCCAGTAACTGGTCCGCCGGCCTGGGGGTCACCGAGGGGGAGCTCGGCATGGCCGTCGGGCGAATGGTGGCCAGGAATACGGCACCAGGGCCCGACGGCATCCCTGGGCGGGCGCTCGCTT
>NW_026531782.1:0-1303 GCF_026283585.1 Hylaeus volcanicus | reverse complement strand
TTTTAATTAGTCTAAAGCAGATCTGGATCTGGAGGATCGTTAATAATGAAACGCCCACAATAGTAATGTAACAAACAAGAAAACACTTTATTTAATCGTTAAACGAACTAATAAAGGAGCGTACGATGCGCAAGAATTATGACGGTTAAAATAATAATAATAAGACGTACGATGCGTCGGAACGATGAACAATAACGATTCACAATGAATTATAACGCGTGTGTGCGGACTGAGCTGTGTACGATGAGAGACCGATCGAACCGAACTGATTACTGGACTGCACTGAACTGTTCTGTTCTTTCGGAGCCGCGCAGGGCTCGTATTTATCGCTTATCTTTCGGTCAGCACTTTCTTGAGTCTCACGCCTCGGAGAGGCGTCCCTTATCTTTGCTAACTCCGCATCCGGTGCGCGCTGGACCGCGGAGACTTAATCGTGCCTTATCTATTGCTGACTCGGCGTCTGCCGATGTCGAAGGCGAACGGACGTTTAATATTGTATTACTTCTCGCGTTAGATTATTTGCTTAATCTCTGGCTGGGATTTAATTTCTTACTGTTAGAGATTATTACTCGTAGGGGAATATTATTTCCTGTGTGCTTAATATAAATGGTTCGCAACGTAGGTTAATTAATGTATTAATATGCGTGTAAGATGTCGACCGTAAATATACGTTAACAATGGCATATGGTTATGTATCGACTGTGAGTAAATGATAGTGTGGTAATGTCGCTTGGTTATTTATCGACGGTGAATTTATTTATCGACGGTGAATAATAATAATAATAATAGTCTGTGGTTATTTACTGACGGTAGGCAAATGATATTAATAGCGTCCGATTGTTTACTGATAGTAGGTAAATATTGTAAGGTAATGTCGCGAAAAAATATGTGTGTAGATACATGTACGTATATATAAATATATGTGTGTACGTTACTAGGATGTAACATTATCGTATAATACCAGCATTCACGAAGCGACTAACTTCACCCCTCGCGAACTAGTTTTCGGAAAAACCGCACGCATACCGAGTGACGAACCGGAATTGTACGAACGCGATACTCTCAGTTATGTAGACTTTCAAAACGATTTATTTCTAACATTAAGCGAACTCCAAGATTTAGCTCGTCAGAACTTGATAAAGGCCAAGGAACGATCAAAACGTTATTACGACTCAAAATTAAATGTTCAAAGTTTTTCACCCGACGAATGGGTCTATCTCCTTAAACAACCAACCAGTAAATTCGACAATCAATACAGTGGGCCATATCAAATTCTGGAGGTGTTGCCACCCTGTAATCTTAA
>NW_026531781.1:0-4400 GCF_026283585.1 Hylaeus volcanicus | reverse complement strand
TACAGGATGTTCCAGAATTAGCGTAAGAACCGGAAATGGGGGGGGGGAGGTAGCTGAGACGTTTCTGAACTACAATTTCCTTTACAGAAATGTCGGACAGCGCTTCGTTTTTGAATTATTAACAGAAAACCGTCGACCAATCACAGCGCCTGAGAAGCGCGCTCTCAGCTGGCCACACCGCGACCTTGGCGTGGCCAGCCAATCCTGGCTCGAGCCTATGCTCTCGCGGTTGAGCGCGCGCCACTCGGACACTGTGATTGGTCCGTGGTTTTTCGTCAATAATTCAAAAACGAAGCGCCGCCCGACATTTTTGCAAAGGAAATTGTTGTTCAGAATCGTCTCAGCTACCTCTCCCTTTCCGGTTCTTAGACTAATTCTGGGACACCCTGTATGAATGATAAACAAATATCAACACTCGCAGAAACGACATTACTTTCTGGTCCCCCTAATAGTTATACTAAATTGTTTCATTGTAATAATTACTTAACAGTATTGAACTTTTAAGATGACGCAATTTCTATGATTATTACTCTACATCTTTCTGTTTTATTGTTTATAAATTTTAGTGGTACTTTAGTGATGCTTTATTGATACTATAAAAAGAATAAAATAGGAAGGTACATGGACATAAATCCTTAGTTTTGTATAAACGACTTTTAATGATTGAACATTCGACATACAGACAGTATAAAAAGTATTCGTACAGCAACCAATTTAAAATAAAATTAATAAGAAAAGAAATGAGAGGCCAGCATTAAACGTTAATTTAAAACTTTAATTTACGCAAATTCTACTCTAAAAGTATGTAGGAACATTGTTATCAACGTTTAGACTACGTTCATGTGGCCTTCTTCGAGAATAAGAACAGGATATCTATTATGTATATACAAAAACGTAAAAGAAAAAAAAATAATTTCATTATGAAAATGGAATGTATATAATATACATACATTATATAGATGTATATAATTTCTTTAGTCGTATTCTTGATATATTGATGTATTAGGTTTAATTATATGTTTATACTTACAATGTTCTGTTTAATCCATATCATGTATTATTGTATAAATCAAAAATACTTTTAAATTTACGGTTCTGATTGCACTTTACTTAACTAAAGGGAGGAAATAAATTCAAAACAACTAATTGTTATAATCCGCAGTCCAAAGAAACCTTGATATTGATTCATTTAATTTACCAATTCATATGTAAGTATTTACTTTTAATAATACAGCCACAAACATCTATAGTCTATTAAGAAAATTTATACACAAAAGAATTACTGGTGAGTTCAACTTTAATTTAACAAAAAATCAAACAGGTTTCACAATTATTATTTTACTAACATAATTATTTTATTTCCATTCCATTACCTTTATTTGAAACATTTATCTTTAATAAAATTACGCTTGACTTGTTCTAACTCTCAAAGTCAGTTTTAAAAATTATAATTATAATTATTCATGAATTTTTGTTACTATAAAATTCAAATTATAATAAATCTCGCGTAGTTCTTAGTAAAATATTCTTAAATTACTTAATTTATAGGACTTCCAACGTCCATAAAAGAATAAATTATAGTCGAAATAAAATTTTCGGGAAAGGTTTATCTTCCCTAATCCGTGTCGTAAGATTAAAAAGATGAAGAGTCTCCCAAACCGTCTCGTGAGCTTAAAAAGGTTAAGAACCGCTGCGTCGAAGAAACGGGGACTTATCAAATAAATTTCGTAAGGAAAGTCTGGTCAAAGCAGATTATTTACTTTTTCCTAGAATATTCGTGGTTTCTTAATAAATCGTCCCATTTTACTGTCCTCCTTTACAATTTTTTTTTCTTTTTTCTTTTTGTATCACTGCTCCATCACATGGTACAGGTAACAGGTACCACTCTTTAGCAACCAGCGCGTAAAGCGGACTGAGTCAGTAACACGTGACGACGTTTTAGGAGAGATGGGTATTAACGCGCAGACGCGTCAGCGCGCCGCGCAAAGGCGAATTCTCGGCTGTCAAGTTTCCGCTCAGGTGAGCGTTCCTCTCGGAGAGGTACAGTGACGTTTGCGACGTGCGAACATTTATAAAGCTTTCTGTTCGATTCGCAACGGAAACTCCGCGAAGAATTGAACGAAAACACCGCGAAATCACTTTCTCGACCGATCGTCGCCTCGACTTTCGAGCGAAAACAAGTTTCTAACACGCGTAACCTTCGAGTTTTATTCGCTTTTTAATCAAATACGTCTGTCTACGCACCCGGCACGTGGTATTTGAAGTTCTGCTAAAAAAAATTTGTAGTTCCGTGCGTCGAGATACATACGTTTACCGTGACGTATAGTGAACTGTTCGAATAAAAAAAGGAAGAAAACTGGAACGCAGACACGCTACTGGCCAGGATGGCTTCGCGAGCTACAACTATCGTGGTTCACAGCTGGTTGTGACGTGACACTAATACGAGGTATTTATGTATGCGAGATTTTCATGGTGTTTGCATAGTCGATTGACCGTTGGTCTTACAACTGTATACTTCTTTGTAAAAAAGTTAAACTTGCATCCTGCAGGATGTTTAATAAATTTTGATGAATCTTCGGATTGAAACACAAACTTACGTTAACAATGACCAAAATTCCTAGCCATATATATATATATTCTTATATATTCTTATATATATATATTTTTTAAATAATAAATAAAAGATACACAATTTTGTATGTGTTATTTATTGAATTAAAGTTGTATTTCATGTTAAATGAATGCATACAAAGCGTTGCTCGTAAAAATTGTAGTTTAATATGATTTATATATCAGTTAGTTTAAAATATTCAATAAATTAGTATAATTCTTGGGAACTATGCATATTTTATATCAGGGATGAGTAAATTTTGAATAACGACTGAATTATTAATTTATTATTAATTTATTATTAATTTATCAATTTATTGAATTAAAATTGCAATTTGAATTATCAAATGAAGTTATACTTCGTGTTTAATGAAGTCGTATAAAATATTGTCCATAAAAATTGTCCATCTGTGTAATTGTATATATAAAAAAAAGTATATATATTAAACATTAACCATATATATATGGTTCATGTTTAATAAAATCAAATTTGGTTCTCACGTAAATCTGTACAATAGATTTCGACGATATTATGAATTTTGCATAAACAATGTTGTACAACATTCTGAAATACTATCCTCTATAATGTTTTTAATAGAGGTAGTATTATGTTATGACAGAGTGGTTCCAGGAATTAATAAGCCGTACTACAAATCAGAAGTGACAAATTACGATGAGAGTAAAAGGAATGTAGTAAAATGTAGTAAATGAATATAGTAAAATTGGCATGTAAAGATAAATGAAACACGAATTCACCTAAAATAAATGAAAGTGCTAAAAATTACACCTTATACTTCTTGCAATAAAAAATAAGAATTGAATAAAATTTCACAGAAACATTCATCGTGTTATGTTCTATTTCTGCATCCACAATTTTATTAAATATTTTATACACTGTTTGTAACTTTAACGATTTTAAAAGTTGGGCATAATGAGATGCAAATGAATTTCACTTTATATTATAAATAAAATATGGGATACATCCAACTTAAACCAATCAGTGTGATATAAGCATGTTTTTAATTCGTTAGCTTAAACTTTGCAAAGCGACATTGAAATATTATTTTCGGTAAATTGTAATAAACATAATTATCTACACAAATTAGAAAATTTCATTTTTTCTTCCTTAATCTTCTATTTTTCTTTAATTGTTTTAGATAAAGAAAAATGATACGCTTATTACGACAATCCATACGTGAAACCGAAATGCTTAATACAAAGAATGATATTCATACTCGTACCAAGGTATACCATTGTTTCAAGTGGAATCTACGTTCCATGAGTAATCATCTTTGGAATGTTAAGGTATAAAGTATTTAAATTAAAAAAAGTAAAACATCGATTATATTGTAAACGATCGTACGCCTATTCCTGAAATAACTGCTCGTACGCAAACTCGGAGAGAGTGGTAATTAATTATTACCACCGCAGCGATGCTATGAAAACAATCTAAGCGTTATCTCTTGATCGAAATGCAAACCACAGTAACTTAGCATAGCAATTCTCTTGTTGGAAGTGAATTACAATTTTTATTCGTGCTCTCTCATGGTAGCTTATGTCAATCTCATTGGTAAATGTTCATTGTTATTCAGAATAGCCTTAACGGCTGCAACGATACCGGCATGATGCGTTGATCTAATTAACAGGCTTCGGAAAGGAGGAGGTTACTCAATTCGACATGTGTATATATATGTATATAATTATCATCCTTATCATATATTTATACATATAGATTAAATTATATGTTATATATGTTATATATTTTAAATAATAAATAGAAGATACACAAT
>NW_026531780.1:0-1468 GCF_026283585.1 Hylaeus volcanicus | reverse complement strand
GGGGGGGTGAATTAACCCTTGATCATCAACCCCCGTCAATGCAACTTTGAACACACCCAGAGGACACTTCAAAACTAAACCTCACGAAGTTTCCCGAAGATCGGTTGAAAACTCTCGGAGTTATGACGTTTTAAAATAGTGTCCCGTTTTTTTTATGGCTAGTGTATTAGGATGTTTAAAAAAAAAAGTTTTTGTATCGTAATACCAGCTTCAGTGCTAATTTCTGCTGAAAATTTTTTTTAAGTGTACAATTTTTTCAATAATGCAAAAACAAACTATTATTTAGCATCTATTAATAGTAAAGCTCATGCTTTACAAAATTTATGTACATCTTTTTGATAAGACTGATAGTTCCGCTGTAATATTAAAAAAAATAGATCACATTATAGGTAACTTAACTTTTGACCCACGGGAACTTTGGCACAGTTGGTTTTGTGAAATTTTAACAAGAGACCTTTTTTGCAGAGCATTTAATTCTCTACAAAAATAGTCTGTAGATTTTCTGTACAATGTATTGTTAGCTAGTTAGGAAAATTAGAAGAAGCAAAAGAAATGTTTCCTACGTTATTCTTATGGAAAACAGAAAAATGCGATGCCGAACCTCTTAATATTAATATTAAGAGCTCAAACTTTAACAGACATATTTTTATACATAAATGAAACTTTTGACCCTGTTTGGGAGAAAACAAATTTTGTTTGAAACAACCTTATACTTATAGCACCACCTACATTCTTAAATGTTTTAGAGATTTGTGTAGTAATGAAAAAACATTAATTATATGAGAGAGAAAGGATGTGATACATAATCATTCTTATTATATTATAATCTGTTTGAAGTTGCTCTTATAAGCGACACGAACAATCAAAATAGTAATTTTCATTTGTTGCATAACTATAACACCAACATAAATAAACGAGTTTCATTATCATTAGGTTTGCGACACGTGTGGATGAACTTTTTAATTCTTCCTTTAATACAGTTAAACATTATATGTTAAAAAATATTCTTTATTACATTAATTATTATATATTTATTACAGTTAAACATTGTACAATTCCAATGAAGTGCACCATTTTCATTTCGTGCCACTTTTGCGTTTCAAAGAAGAAACTACCCGAACCGACACTTTTACTTTTGCGCTTATAACTCGGAAATGATAAGAGATATCAAAAAAATGTTCAAGTAAACATTGCACTGTTTTTAAAGATCTATAAACCAGTATCAACCAATTTTGCAAAAAAAATTTTGTTTTAAAAAATTTAAAAAAATGTTGATTTATTTCCAGATCAATAAAAGCGTTTTTTATTCTGAATCCAATGTTGTGTATTAATTTATAATTATCGTAATGGCAAATGATGTTTCTCTTCATCAATTTCATTTTGAAATCAAGTAAATTGATTTCCTTTCGACATATTCTCGCTTAAGGGGGCATTTCACTGTGAACGCACAAAAAAAGCATATTTTCAA
>NW_026531779.1:0-2396 GCF_026283585.1 Hylaeus volcanicus | reverse complement strand
GTTTGTCAACTATCCGAGACATTAAAACGGATAGAGTCTGCATTCCGAATTCTACAAGTGAATGGGTCGACCATCGGAGACGTTAAATGGATGGAGTTTTTGATTCAAGACTTTAAAACTGAATGTGTCGACCATCGGAGACGTTAAATAGATGGAGTCCACACCCAAAACTTAAAAGATGGGAACCATTCTTTGGAGTGGGCCCTAGTCTACTGCCTGGAACTGGTCTAGCAATGGACCGGAACCGAATCCTACTAATGAGTCGCTTAGGCAACGACGAAACTCTCCGTTTCATTCAGTGTCCCCTTTGAGGGATAGGCTGCGAAGCCGAATTATGAGCTCCGAAAGGATGCCTCATGCTGTAACGGTTCAGTGTTACTGTGCAGAAAAAAAAGCTTTTTTTTTCATTCAGCGCTCCATTCGGGCACAAGCTGTTAAATAAAAAAATGAAACTTGAAATACTGCTTTATGGTACAACAATTAACAGTTTTTTTTGAATAAAACGGCAGAGCCATTGCTATAGAAATACTAATTATATTGTATACAAAAGATTTGTAAAAAAATATTTGCAGTTTTATGAATAAAAAAACCCAATGACACCATATATTATTTTTAAAACGTTCTTAATGGTAATTAATGGAAGCATTTCTGTTAAATTTAAAAACTCAACAAATTGGTACCTAGTTTATGTATAAAGGTAATTTAAATTTTTTTATGGTTGTGTTAAGGTTGAAAAGAATACATGAGAAAAGCATTTTAAAAGAGATAACAGAGCATACATCTTAAAAAAAAGTTTGTTCGAATTCCCATCAACAATAAAGGATATTCTAGAATTAGATTGGGTAAATAAGAACAGAATGGGATAAATGCATAACCCAGAAGGCGTATACAGAAAACACCGCAATTGCTCAATACCAAAGAACAAAGCAAAGAGATCTTTGAATTTTTGTTTTCTAGAGATTTATAATAAAGTTTACAAATGTAATTAAAAAACGTAAGCATGAGTTATGAATAATCGCTTTTTGCTATGAAATTATGGGAGAATAAACTTGAAATGATGTTTTTACACAAAAATAAATGCTTAAAAAAATATAGAAAACACCTAAATTTAGAAACAAGAATAAAACAGTATACAGTGGTCAATTTTGGAACTTCCTATGTAATGTAATAAATCCTTGTCACTGAAAATTTATAAAATTTTTTTTTTTAAAATTTAGTTTGGTTTTTTTACACTGAAAATGTTGTAACAAATGTTTCTATGCGGATAAATCAAATATGTTGAGTCTTTAGTTTCTTTTGGACTTAGTGATCTAACAAGTATCTACGAAAAAACGTTTTACTTCCGGACAAAGCTTTTTGTTTACTGCAGCGTCGGTAGTTAGAGATTCACTGGAAACTAGGACACCTAAAAAATGATTATTATTTATCTGATGTTCTTGATTTTTAACAGAAATAGATGTTTAAACACTATTTCAGTGAACAACTTTTATTCTAATACAGACTTTGTATCGCCGATATCTTTTTTATGTTCGTCATTAATCCCGCAACTGAAAAAAAAATTTTAATAGTCAAAGCTCTTTCATTTTTACAGAAATGAATGTATTAAACATTATTTCAGTGAACGACTTTTTTTAATACATACATGCTGTCTCTAGGTCTTCCGCTCTTTTTTTTTCCGCTTCCGGATCTAAAGAAAAAATATTTTTAATAATTGGAGCTTTTGCATTTTCACAGAAATAGATGTAATAAACAATATTTCAGTTGACTTTTATTCTAATACAGACTTTTTATATCTTCAAATCGTTTCGCTTTCGCTACGCTGTTTACTCCCATAGCTAAAAAAAATATTTTTAATAATTCGAGCTTTCGTATTTTCACAGAAATAGATGTATTTAACAATATATTTTAGTTGGCTTTTATTTTAATACATACTGTCGCCTTCTAGACTTCGAAACTCTTCTACGTTTTCTTTTCCTTCTGAAGCTTAAAAAAAAAATTCAACATTTAGAACTTCTGCATTTTAAGAGAAATGAATGTGTCAAACATTATTTCATTGGGTAACATTTATTCTAATACACACCTGATATGTTCGATTCTTTTGGTGTTTCTTCATTTCTCTGAGCTTCAACTAAAAAAATGTTTCGTTAACATTCAAAAATTATTGCATTTTAACAAGTAGATGTACTAAACATCATTTCACTAGACAATTTCTCTTCTACTACGGACCTTGTTTTTGTTGAAGCGCTTCCTTTTCTGCTTCAACTAAAGAAATGTTTCGTTAACATTAAAGAATTATTGCATTTTAAGAAAAATAGATGTACTAAACATCATTTCACTAGACAATTTCTTTTCTAGTACGGACTTTCTTTCACTCGAAACCATTCCCTTTCCGATCT
>NW_026531778.1:0-1489 GCF_026283585.1 Hylaeus volcanicus | reverse complement strand
AAGAATATACAAAAAATCGGCAGAAATATAAAAGTAATAAGTATTTGTACGATTCTTATGACGAACCATTTACAGTAGAGTTTGCAACGTAAACACATTAGTTTATTGCTCCGTGCGAATTAGAAAACATCAAATTTCCAGGAAATTACTTTTAAACAGTTGTGCGAATACTTATTGTTTCAACATTTTTTTCTTGTTAATTTCGCAACTTACATAAATAGCTATTTTTTTGTTGTAATCTATCTATTCTAGAGATTTCCGAAAATATGTAGACTGTCATTGTTTATAAAAAATAAGTTAATAAATTACAATTTTACATAGTTTTTTGGAAATTGATCGATGTACGAATGCTTTCTAGACCCACTGTATTTCTATTTTTATATAAAATTTAGATAAAAAGGAGTCCTTGTGTTGTTTTGGTTGTTATCTTTACATTTTTCAGTACTTTTTAACTAGTTGCAAGCTGTGCAACCTGGAATCGTGTAATCTACTGTAATAATACATGGTTTCCCTTTCTTTTAGGCTACAGTCTTGCACTTGCTTGTTTATCTCTATCTTATCACTTTCCTTAAGCTCATCTCTTCAAAGGAGGCATCCAAATGCAAAGAATCAGATTTCGAACTCCAGTAGGAAGTAAATAATGAAAAATGGGCATCGTAGGATAAAATCTCGTAACACACATCGTGTTCATACTTTAAAAAGCGAGTATCTTGTGTACAATCGTTCCCTTGAAAGCGCTCGTATCCGCGGGGACAATGGAAATCTACATTGAATCGCGATGTCGCGGTTGGAGATCACGCGTGTTGGTGGAAAGCGGGCTTAAAGGCCGCAGATTAGTCGTTAAACCGACGATATACATGTGTAAGTCGCGATAATAATACCATAACTTCTGACAGGGATAATGGAATATACACCACTGACCTAGTGCTATAATAGCGCCGAGCAAAACGACATTTTTGATAGCGCAGCTGCATTACTTTATGCGAGTTATTAACGATAGGATTATATTGCCTTGTATCTTCTCGGACCGTTCCCCATTACCATTCTCTCGCGTTGCGGTCTTTTATGTCGTCCGCGGACTCGTGCGTTGCGAAATATTGTTTACAGCCGTTGCGTTCCGAGAACCGAGGAATCTAATTTTTAAATAGTTCCCCGCCATTGTCGTTTTCCCGCTGGGAATGCCAATGCGAGCGTTCGCAGTCGTTCCCCGCATTGTTTTTAACGCGACTGCGAATCTCGATTGGCTGGATCGGTTCTAGGAATCGTTTCGTTATTTAAGTGGGCGTCTTTCAGCACTTGACACGTTTTTCTACCGGGTCTCGGGAAGGAAACGGTTTGGAAAAGAGTATGAACGCGTAGTGTGGTCTGCAGGTCGATTAAGAAAGTGGACAAATTTGAATCTGTTATTATAGGTTTTATTACGAACAGTTTCACGAGTGTCCACCCTGTAGCATCAAGTAAAGATATTTACGAAACTGTTTAACACATT
>NW_026531777.1:0-1374 GCF_026283585.1 Hylaeus volcanicus | reverse complement strand
GTAATGCGACAGATTGGTGTCTTGGCGACAGCTTTAAATGCAGCACAAATCATTAATGTACCATCACCAAAGTTGCAACTCATTGTTACGTCTTTTTCTTTCCTTAAATCATGCCAGCACTATATAAAACCATCTGGCCCGTCTAAATTGAATCTCTTTTCATCCGAAAAAATAACAAATTCCCATTCTTTGGACCAGGACATGTTTTTGCAAAATCAAGACGAGCCTGTTTGTGTTCGGCTTTGAGTGCTGGTTTCTGCACCATTTTTGTTCAGTGGAATCGTTTGAAATTTTTTAAAAATTGTTGTACGCGTCTTGTATTTACTGGCAAATTTAATTCAACGCGAAGTTGTGCTGCACTTCTCAAGTCTCTTGATGCAGATGTCATTAATAATGAATGTTGTTTCTTGGTCAGCTTTTGATTTCCCCCTTTGGAATGGCTTTTGCCACAATTTTTTCCTAAATTTACGTAATTATTTACAACGGTACGTGATCGAACATCCCATATTCATATAAGCATCAATGGATGCCTTTTCTTCAATGATTAACAATTGTCCTCGTGGCATTTTACTAGTAAAAAATTAAAATATAAAATATTTCGATTTCAATAAATTTACAGATCAATTTTTACACAAATACTTACTTTTTTATTGGAGTTTTACTTCCTTTATTGTACCTAGCTGAACTTATTAACTCAGAATCTACGCACAAACTAAGTGGCCTTATAGAAATTTCGCACTTATATTTCGCTTCGTACAGCAAAAAATGTAAACACACCGAAAAGGTAAACATTTCCGCCACAAAATTAAAACAAATTTTGATTTATTTCTAGAACAATAAAAGCGTTCCTTTATTGTAAACCCAACGGTGTGTATTAGTTTGCAGTTATCATAATGACAAATGATGTAATATTGTAAAATTGTCGCTTAGTAGTCGATATTGCAACGGAAAATGTAACGTTTGCGATGAAATTCGTTAGTTTCGATACTTTGACGGATATTTACACACGGTATATGAATATACTATACATATCTACTTACACACACACACGCATACGCGCAAGCATAAATGATTAAATTGATAATTCCGATTTTTTACTTTGAACACATTTTAATTTTCCCTATTTTCGTTATTAGTAGGAGTATTTTAAACAAAATTTGTACATTTCGTTAAGATATGAAATTGTTGTTAAATATGTATTTTCGAAAAACGAATATTTTCCGAGAATTGCTTCCTTCAAACCATTTTTATTCTTTTTAACCGACTTCGAAAAGGAGGAGGTTACTCAATTCGACATGTATACAGGGTGTCCCCAAAACTCGGGGAAGAGCCGAAAATGGGGGGTAGCTGAGACGATTCTGAACAACAATTTCC
>NW_026531776.1:0-1765 GCF_026283585.1 Hylaeus volcanicus | reverse complement strand
AAAAAAAGAACATAAAAATTACAAGATACAAAAATAATCTTACAATATACGAAGGTAGTATTCATAATAAAACATGATAAAAACATAAAAAAAATGTAAAAAAAATAATTCACACCTCTACCGGAATCGTACCCAGTCAGACCAATATATGTATACACTTCGCAAACTCACAAGGGAAGGTCACGATCCGGACGAGCGCTTTTTTTGAACGAGACCGGGCTCAAATGATGGGGGCTGTTGGGCATAAAAAAGTGCAAAACATTAGGGGTATCTCGCCAGCCCTTTTTATAAAAAGTGGCTTTAAACATTTGCAGGTCAGTAGATGTACGAAAACAATCAATTATTAAATAGAAGTTGTTGTAGCTGCGTGTGTACGGCGAAGGTTCATCTTCTAGAGTTCGTGGGTTCGAGAGTCGGCATTGGAAAATTCTTTTTTTCAAACTACATTTCTATTTCTTATTTCATTTTTTACTCACTGCTATATAAATAATATTTAAGAATTAGAATGTATAGGATGTGGACTACAATTTTTAATAACACGTATTTCATTAATTAACTTATTTTTTATAAATAACAAATGTGGCTAAAGCGTTTATTAAAATAAAATTCATTTTTTAATCATTATGTATTTGGGTACTAAATATATATATATATGCGCAGAAATTGCAAATAATATAAATCTGAAGATAATATTATAATTCTTATATATTATTTATATAGCAGTAAGTAAAAAAAGAAACAAGAAATAGAAATGCAGTTTAAATAAAAGAATCTTCCACTGCCGGGTCTCGAACCCACGAACTGTAGAAGATGAACCTGCGCCGTAACACACGCAGTTACAACAACTTCTATTTAATAATTGATTGTTTTCGTACATCTACTGACCTGCAAATGTTTAAAGCCACTTTTTATAAAAAGGGCTCGCGAGATACCCCTAATGTTTTGCACTTTTTTTATGCCCAACAGCCCCATCATTCGAGCCCGGTCACGTTCAAAAAGCGTTCGTCCGGATCGCGATCTTCCCTTATTAGACTTTATCGACTGTGCCACATCATTCCTACGATACCTCCAACACTTGTATGATTGACACTAGTCAATCGAAATTTAGATATATTTATTAATTTATTTCCTGGGCACGAAAGAGAGTCGCTCCCTACTACTTTTAGAGATTGATCTACATTCCCTTCTTTATATCTGAAAGAAAGCTAATTAAAAAATTCGGAACACATTTCGCGATGTCTCCTCCATGAGCGTATAAACAATCGCCTGTATCTTTTGATCTAAAGAGGGGCAAACGAAAATTACACTTGAGCAAACGTGAGCAAACGATGACGAAACAGAATCAAAAAGAAAAATTTCAAATTTCGACAAAGGTGGGGCCAACTTCACACTTTGCAAAATTTTGAATCACGTGTAGCTTTTGAACTAAAGAGGGACAAACGAAAATTCTACTTGAGCTTTCCTGAGCAAACGATGAGCAAACGTATGCAAAAAGAAAATTTTAAGTTTTTCAAAAAGGTGGGGCTAGTGTGAAGCTGGCCCCACCTAATTTGAATCGCATCTTTTGAACTAAAGAGGGGCAAACGAAAATTTTTCTTGAGCAAACGTGAGCAAACGATGAGCAAACGTATGCAAAAAGAAAATTTTGAGTTTTTGATATAGGTGGGGCCAGCTTCACATGGGTAATAGCATTACCTATAAAAGATCATATATCCGAAGCAGTCACTAGACCAGATTTAATAGAGTCGATTCAATCTTTAAAAAA
>NW_026531775.1:0-1026 GCF_026283585.1 Hylaeus volcanicus | reverse complement strand
GATCAGTAACTTTAGGACGCTGCTGTATAAATGTAGTAAGAGCAAATGAAAAAGATATAGAGACAAAGACTTCGAGTCGGATAAAATTGAATCCGAATTCGTCGTGAATTGACGAGAAAATTAATTTAATTACGCCCTCTTACCTCGTCCTCTTACTTTGCTCGTTTAATTCGCTTCTATTCTAGAGTGACTGGACTACTCGATCGACGCCATGCAAGGACAATCGAAGCGCGGCATTCCCAGTTTTGCTTTTCCCATTCGAAGCTTTCGTCGCTTATTTTCAGCGGGGCGAGTTTCGTTGAATCGCACTCGAGATCTGCTTCCGTTGTTCTTGCATCGGTCTCTGTGATAACGCCGTGAATCGGTGGATGTAAAAACACGCGACGACGATGAATGTAACAGCGGCATTGGAAAATAAATTCTCACTTGGCATTCTAATTTCTTGTAGTCATTCGTTTTCTCATTGCTTGCGCGAACAAGAGACGAAGGACTAGGGTCGCCAACCGTACTCTTTTAATAATGACTGTGGCAAGAACTTGGTGTCCTTTATTTTCTGGAGATATCACAAATGAAAATTGGTGGTTGAGATCGTGTCTAATACGAATCGATTGCGGTGGGTTAACCAATATAAACTGCCCAATATTGTTCGTTATGTATATCTGCGAAACGTGTATTTTCTTATGTATTTCGAAAATAAATTAAACGAATAATGGACAACTTGTTGGATAGTCTACCAATGTATAATTACATCGATCAATTTTCATTTTTAAATACGTATGCATTTTGTAGTTTTAATTTTTATTAGCAATGTATACGTATGCAATCTGTGACTAATATACATATGTATATATTGTTATATACACATCGATATATACATATGTATATTAGTCACACATTGCATATATATAATAAACAAAGATAATAAAGTATATAGATAACAAAGACCACGTTTAATATAGTTTTAGAATATAAATATAATATATATATATATATATATATATATATATATATATATATATATATATA
>NW_026531774.1:0-1199 GCF_026283585.1 Hylaeus volcanicus | reverse complement strand
CCCCCCGGTCGACATCCACGACCGGTCCAGCTGGGGCATCTGACCAGGACGCTGCCACCCGCAGCTGGCGCATCATCGGCCCCTGGAGGTTGCTGGAGCATTTGGCCACCCTCAAGATCGCCTCCGAATTCTCGAAAATACGAGAGCCCAGTTCGGCGGTCGGCGCGTGGCGCATCTCCGCCGCCAGTTCCGCTTGCAGGACCTGAAGATACGGACGGAGGACACCAATGGGTCCGCGACGTCCATCGCCAGATCCAGCTCCCTCTCGCGAAGCTTCTGCTCACTGAGCTTACGCTTCGCATCGACGAGGCCGACATAATCCCCTGTGGTAGGGGGTCGACCTTGCTTCCTCTTTAAGGGGATAGACACGGGTAATGCAGCGCTCTGTAATCCGACAAAATCTGGCCCGAAATATGGGTTAGCTTTGCCCACAGATTTTGTCCTTATATGAGAATATTTTGGGCTCAATGAGGGCTCGTTCGAAAGAGGAAAGTCCAATGAATAGCGCTCTAGTCTTGGTTGAACGATATTGTGTCGATATTTAATAATATGAGCGTCCAAAGTCGAGCAAAAATCGATCAAAATACATCCGCAGAATAGGTGTATTTTTAGGTTACTAGTAGGATTTTGTAACTCAAACGACGACCAGGCCACCATTCCTTGGACCTTCCTCTTTCGAATGAACCCTCATTGAGCCAAAAATATGCTCATATAAGTACAAAATCTGTGGGCAAAGCATTGCATTCCCAAAAACGAGATTCTGCCGTTTTGACGATAATACAGAGCAAGTGACGTCACAAATTTAGTTCAGACAATCGATAGGAAATGGCGATTACTGAGGACGACTGCTAACGTGATGTCGATACAATTGCGGTGTTGCCGTTCTCACAACAGCGTCTCTCTACACTGTTGCCATTTCACTGAGGTCGAAATCGCGCTTAGCATCCCGATCCCGTATCCTTACATTTGCCAACGTCGACTCTCAGTCTCTCTTCCTTCTTCATCGAACTGTTTCTTTCTACTTTCGTCGTCTCTTCGAAACTCTAGCTTTGCGCTGGACGCGGTTCGATCCCGGTAGGAGTCACTTATTTTTTTTTCACTTTTTCTTTCGTTTATATTATGTTTTGTTATGAAACTACCTTTTTATATATTAATATTGTTTTTATACAATATTGTGCAATTTTTATGTTTTTTATCGC
>NW_026531773.1:0-4308 GCF_026283585.1 Hylaeus volcanicus | reverse complement strand
AAAAAATCGGCAGAAATATAAAAGTAATAAGTATTTGCACGATTCTTATGTCGAATCATTTACAGTAGAGTTTGCAACGTAAACACATTAGTTTATTGCTCCGTGCGAATTAGAAAACATCAAATTTCCAGGAAATTACTTTTAAACAGTTGTGCGAATACTTATTGTTTCAACATTTTTTTCTTGTTAATTTCGCAACTTACATAAATAGCTATTTTTTTGTTGTAATCTATCTATTCTAGAGATTTCCTAGATCATGTAGAATGTCATTGTTTATAAAAAATAAATTAATAAATTACTTTCTACACCCACTGTAGCTAATACCCGATCACCAGTATCGAGGAAACCTCCAAGTTCATTCCACCTCGATCCACCTCCGGATACGCAATGAAATATCAGGGTTAACGAAGTCCGGAAGGAGGATTATAAATCAGAAATTCCACCACGTTCAAGCAATTATTATTCCAACGTGTCCGACACGGAACCAATGACGAACTAATAATAGAATCACAGGGGATACTCGACGGTTCCTGGAATACATTTGTTTGCAGTCAAAGGAAAGGGCAAAATCGAAAACAAGAGACTGGTTAAATTGCGTTTCCTTTTTGTTCCAACTGCAACGTTTCTGATCGCCGCGGGCTGCTCGCAACGGAGAAGAAACAAAGAATCTAAAGTGTTTCCATCGTACGTCGCTTGAAACTGTAGAACGAGGAAGTGGTTCGTGGAGGATGTTCGGTGGTTTTGGTTTTTATCTTGCATTCCCAGCGAGCCCGAAACCTCGAGAAGAAGGGTCCGACCTTCCTTGGTTCCGTGAATAAAGCCTCGTGGCACCCATCTCGAAGGTCCAGGGCCCAGTAAATCCATTGTGATACATTCTGTATACATATACATATAGAAAACTGTTATGTATTTAGGTAACTTCTAGTTTTCTACGATGATCGATTAACCTTTGCGATTATAATGGCAGGTAGTCAATTTTGTTTTCTTAATATTTACATCAACTCAATAATTTCTAGATTCGTTCTAAATAGTAACATACTCGTATAGTTTATATTTAACGATATTTGAATCCTGGCCCATCTATCTTTGTTCCTCCTCAAATATTTTTCTTCGTTACTATCAAAGTGGCTTATTTGCAATCGTCGTCGCTGAAAAGAATCTATTCCGCAATCCTTTGTTATTTCTTCATTGTTTTTTCCAAAGGTTTTGGAGTAATTTGTTCCGCTGGATACCGTACTGCACGGCTGGCAAGATTAAGCGGGAAAACGTGCGTTTCGTTCGTTTCTCCGAGTCTCTTTGTTCTGTAAATAGTCGGTGTGTCTTACCACGGCCTTCGAACTATTCCCTTATCGCGAGTCCGCTGCTAGCTTCGCATAATCTGGATCTTTGTCAGCGATTCCAAACAAAGCGTTCGAAATCTCTGTTTGGTCGACCGGCACGCAACTCCTTATCTAACGTAAACTTTGATTTTCTTTGTGGACAAGCAGCGGGAGAGCGAGAGAGGGAGGCGACGTATTCTTTTCCCTCTTTACTTAGCGAGCCGAGAATTCCCCTTTCAGCAACCGAGGAAAGGAAAAATCGATAGCGTTGCGGACGCTGACAGACGTTACTCCCACGAATTTCCTCGAATTTTCTTTCGTTGGAGCCTTTTTCCTCATTCCAACTAAAATTGTTTCTACTAAATGTAAGAGTGTGATATATAATATGAGGGTAAGTGTGTGAGTGTATCTGTGAATGCAATGGTTGCGTGGGAACGCGGTGTGATTTGTTGTTTATAATAATTCGGATTTCAGTTCGGTCGAAACAGTTGTAAAAGTCAGACAATAAATAATTCGTTGTCAAACTGCAATACGTTTTAGACTGCAATTAGATTCCTACATAAGCAACATTTTAGCTACTCGTTGATCCGATGAACGTGAGATTATCAATTATTGGGAAAATGGTAAAATAAAAACAAGTGTTATCTCTGCTTATTTCCTGTTAATTGAAAACTTGTATTATTCCTTGGTTTAAGTAATATCCCATGCTTATTTATAGTGTGTACGCTCGTGTCGTTTGTGTACACTACACCATCTCGAGGATTTTTCAACAGGGAAGGGTTAACATCCCCAGCTGACCGAACTTTTGATTCGAACGAGACAAGAAGAGTCCCGAACGTGTCCACGGGGATTTATGTTTAAAATTTGTCGACGACCGCTATTCGTCCGGGTTAAATACGTCAGTGACGTTCTGCGAAATCTATTGGCTCGTTAGACCGTCACGTGATAAATTGGTACGTTGCCAATCGGTGTGTTAGCCCGGCTCTGGCAAAATGCCATTTGTTTACCGGAACGTTTGAACGACTCAATATCGGTTTCTGATTTTAAGCAGCTTATCGCTTATGCGATTGGCCCCCATTCCTTCGGCAATTCGATCTTTTAATCGACTTACCCCAGACCGTTCAGCTTCACCGAAACCTGTCCTCAGACGCCGCCACTCGATCATCGAGGCTTTCACTTGCGACAGACCAGGCTGTGTACCTAGAAACGATACGAAATTTTAAGTCAGCATAGATACTTAGACAGCAGAGATAAAATATAGATAAATTGTAATGGCCATCAGGTTGAGACTTAGCATATCAAGGGGAGAACTTATTGTTAGAAGGTTGGTAGGTTAACGTAACAAAGTACCGAGTAAATACTTTGACTCGAACTACAGTTACAAGAAGACGAATTGAAATACTAGAATTTACTAGATGATCGAATAAAAAGCACAGTATTATTATAACTTCTACACCTAATTGGTTTCCGATTGATTTGTTTACTCAACAAGTTTGAACTCTCCATGCTTCCTAACAAGGTCCACGTGACACTCAGGGTATCAACGGGTTAGTCGCAGTCAGGAAAATGGAAACGGACAGTTTCTTGTGTGTGTGTTTTTTAAGGTATTAAATAATAATTTTTATTAATGAATTGTAAATATATTACAAAGTATGTCTTAAAGAGCTATAAAAGAATTTTTGTTTTAAAAAAAGGTTAATTCATTTCGTCATAACAGGCGATGGCGTGGGTGGCCACTTGGTTTGCGGTGAGCAAGATTTCTTCAAACTGGTGCACCTGAAAACAAAACTAAAGGTAGATTTAGAAAATATATTAGACTAACGGGTCCCTGATCGAAGGATGTTTTATTTTCTTGTATACTTTTCTTTTTATCCTGTATTGAGTCGCTTAATTTTAGTGAAAACATTGAAAATCAACTTCAAATGTACGCCATCTTGTTTTAAATTAATTTTTTCCAAAATCCTTCGTTCAGGGACCCGCTAGACTAATCTATTTTCGAAATCTACCTTTGTTTTTGTTTTCAGTTAAACCAGTGTAGAGAAATCTTGCTCACCGCAAACCTATGTTTTTAAATCATTGTCTACGTCATCGGCTGTTATGACGATATAAATTAAACGTTTCTTAAAACAAAAAATGTTTTTTAGTTCTATAAAAGATGCTTTATGATATACTTAATTGTTACTTATGCAAATTATTATTTAATAACTAAAAAAAATCACAAAGAAATGTCGTTTTTCCTCTTCCTGACTGCGACTATAATCCCCTAACTTTGATACCTCCTTCTCTGTTACTTCATCCTCGTTTCAACTTTTTCCAATCAATATTTCAATTGGACCGTTGCCCCCCTTCAATTCGAATTTACTTCTCAATTTTACGTTAGCCTACTGGTTGGAGAGAATGCGAAAAACGGCATTCGAATATTACTATTCAAGTCGAAAGGCGCTTGCACACCCGTGTACACCGTGGTCCGAGTATTTTGCAACTCCGGAATCCGTGACTCGATTTTAAAAGGTACACGATCCTCCTCGTTGCAAATGCACGAACGTGAAACGAATTAAGCGCATCTCGGCCCGTACGGTCGACGACGAAAGGAATTCCTTTGAATGGAGGACGTTCGAATTAGCATAAGAAAATTGGAAGCCCCCTTTCGTATTGTGTACATTTCGGACACCGTCGCTTGCGATCAACGGATCACCATACAACGGGCCACGCAATTATGCACTTACGGGTCGCATTTGCATTCGAATGATTCTTTCGAAACGCAACCACGTGTCCGGATGTCGCGTTTTCGTCGATAAGGGGCCTCGTTTTATAGTCACGCACCAGAGGTGCAATTAAAAATACAATTCAAACAACGCACTGTTCTCCATTGTTTACCGACGGCCGTGACAATTCCACTTATTGTTCGACGACGACTTTCTACCTCGATTTCGCAGCTCACAGCTTCACTGCTGTCTTTTCACCAAAAAATATACTATTTTAACACATT
>NW_026531772.1:0-3558 GCF_026283585.1 Hylaeus volcanicus | reverse complement strand
TTTTTTACCGATCTCTGATAATTACCTATGATAATTACCTCATCTTTTCTAATCTTGCGTGTTGCACGGGTAAAAGGGCATAAGTGCGAGGGTGAAAATGCTTGGGCGCGAGAGAGAGGGAACCCGTGAGGTCCGAAAAAACACCCCCACTCCTGCGCGCCAAAAGGACGGTTTCCCCCACCCTTACGCGCTTATTTCGTTACATGTAAAATTTGCGTTTTTCTGTTTTACCGATCACTGATAATTACCGACCGTTGGTGTCCCCCTCTACTTTAACGACCGTATGTAATAATTGGATCCTACCTTACCGACCGTAGGTAATAATTACCGATCCCCCACCGCTCGTCCCCTCTCCCCTCGGTTCCCGCTCCCCCGCTCCCCTCTCGGAGCTCCAGAGTTAGAACCGGCCTCTCTTTACTACTAAAAAAGTTGACAGTTTTTTGGGGATTTTTATCCCGTCACAAATAGTACTGGTGAAGAATTGTACAGCTTCCAATTAAAAAAATTATCAAATTATGAATTAGTTGTTCAAAATATTAGGGGACAATGTTACGACAACGGATCCAATATGAGAGGTAAAAATATTGACCTTCAAAAGCGCATCTTAGACATCAATCCAAAAGCACTTTTTGTTCCTTGTAATGCTCACACTTTGAATTTGGTTGTAAGTGATGCAGCGAATAGTAGCGGCGAAATATTTGATTTTTTTGAAATTATTCAGGAAATATTTTATTTTATTTCTGCTTGCACATATCGATGGACTCTTTTAAAGAAACGCGTTACAAATTTAACACTTAAAAGTCTTAATGAGACAAGATGGGAAAGCAGAATTAAAGCTATAAGACCATTGAGCCATAATCTGAAGAATATAATTGATAGTTTAACTGAATTAACGAATGATCCAACTTAAGACGTAAAAACAAAAAATATGCCTCTTTCACTGGAAGAAAAGATATTTTCTTTCAAATTTATATGTTCTATAAATATTTGGCACGATTTACTTTCAAAAATAGATATTGTTAGTAAAATGCTTTAAAAGCCAAAAATAACTTTAGCTGGATGTGTGCATGCTTTAAAAAATCTAAAAAATTACATTATTCAAAAAAGAAACGATGAATGTTTTAATATGTTCATTAGTAACGGCGCCATATTATTATAATTCGTCATATAAAAAAACCACGTCAATTTTTGTACGAAAACAAAGCTGATTCGGTTATAGATCCTAAACAGCACATTAAAATAAATTTTTATTTTATCATTTTGGATCACATAAGCAATTCTCTGGATCAAAGGTTTGAATTAGTAAACGAATGTGAATCTCTGTTTAGCTTTTTATATGATTTCAAAAAAATGAATGATTATGCCTTAATGAAATCATGTATGAATTTGAATGTGAAATTCTGATGAAATCAAAATAATGTGTTACAAAGGGATTTTGGAGGTATTCAATTATATCATGAAATAATATCGTACCAGGAAATTTTTCCTGATGCATCGTTATCAAACAATCCCTTTTAAGTTTTACAAAAGATCGTAGATGCTGACATGTTATCTTATTTCCCCAATTATACTATTGCACTGAGAATTTTTTTAACCCTGTCAGTTTCTGTTGCGTCTGGCGAAAGAAGTTCCTCGAAACTCAAAATAATTAAAAATTATCTCCGATTTACGCTGTCCCAAGAAAAACTAAGTATTTTTGCACTTATTTCTATTGAACATGAAATATCAGAAAGTATAGACTTATCAAAAATAATAGACGAATTTGCGTCTTTAAAAGCCAGAAAAGTTAATTTGAGAACGTGATTTGGTACAGAAATTTTGTTATTTAATTTTAGAATGTATTAAAAGATATATGTATCACTGAAAATTATTATTTGTTGTCATTTTCTTTATAAATAATTATTAAAATAAAATAAACAATACATATTTTACAAATGAAATTATTCATTTATCCTATTCTATATACTATGAACATTTTTGAATTTTCACAAATTTTAACGCAATAAAGGGGCGGCGAAAAATGGATTTGCACAGTGGCAGCCAAGCACTTAGGACCCGCACTGTAAACACTATCTACTATTAATTGTGGATTTTACTTACTCTTTTGTTGATCATGTTATATGCTCCTCTTCTTGTTGTAAACAGGTAAAAAGTATCACTTTATAAAGGTAGCATATGGGTAATGCGTGCACACACGGATTACAAGGCAACGTTACTTGTCTTGTGCATTATTTCTTGCAGTATCTGGTGAAATTTTCTTCTTCTGTCTTAATAATTTGCATATTCCTCACTTGCTAACTTGCTATTCCTCACTCTAATCTATATTTCTGATACAACGCACAAGTATTTCTTATTCATTAAGCTCTATGCTAACCAGTTTTTTTCAAATGTTGAATAACGTTAGTCATGCTGTTTAATCTGGTTTCTCGTCGCTGCAATCGTTTTTGCAGTATTCTAACTTTGTTCCGCAACTGCATTACTTCCTCTGATGGTGATAAATACCTATCCTCTGTTTGGACACCAACGTCCTTTTTCATTGAGGTACTCGTTTCTTCCTGGAGCAATAAAATTTAGATTAAATTTTCAATGTGGCTTTCAGAAATAAAATTATGACAACATAAGGGATTTTCATTTGACTCCTATCAACTTACAATTTGGTTCAGGCATACCTTTACACATTAGCATTCAAATTTAAGACTTACGTACCATATTAGTGCTCGAAGTTTGACACAACACATTAGCTGTTGATGTTCGATATACTAAATTATTACTCGAATTTTCACAAACCCTATTAGTATGTGAAACTAAAGGTTCGCATGTTATTACCTATAAAATAAAAAATATTTATAATTATTGCATATACATTTACATAGTATATTACGTATTGTGTATTTACATACCTCATACAACTGAGTACTCATCACTGTAGAATTCAAACTAACTGAGCTACGGAAATCATAATTAAACAATGTAGGGACTGCTTGTGGTTTCAATCGACGCAGAACAGTTGCAGTTATTATGGGCTGGAATGATTCGGGAGTAAAATGCTTGCTACAGATCGTACTGAATTTCGTTATTTTCAGCTGCAAGCTTGGAGGTATTGCTGCGACAAATTTTTTAAGTTCGTCTGGTTTTGTTGGGAATCTAGTAACAAACAAAATTACGCTCTTAATAATAAGAAACTAAACTTTTCGTTACATGAAATATGCAATTATTTTTTCACTTTTACTTACTTATGAAAACTAACGTTCGGATTCAGCTTTGACGAATTTCTACAATTTTTAATGCAACACGCTTTGCCCATTTTTTCTCACAATATCTATTGCACACGTTATCACCTAAAATAACTCACTCGAGAATGCTAAACGATGCTCGGGTAGGTTATGTTACGGCATACGTTTGTTCCCCCTCAAAAAATAAATTTGCTATAGGATAATACCGTAACCACCTTCGACCATACATACATGAACTGCTCAAACTATAGTCTAGTCACTGATCTATCCCCATAAAAAACTTCAAAAAAGTAAAAAAATTACGCCAAGTACATGAAAAAGTGGA
>NW_026531771.1:0-2117 GCF_026283585.1 Hylaeus volcanicus | reverse complement strand
TTTATATCCAAATATACTAAATTAATTGTATATTTTAAATTGTATATATTTATATCCAAATATACTAAATTAATTGTACATTTTCAATTGTATATTTATATATAGGTACTAAATTAATTGTATATTTTAAATTGTGCATTTATATACAAACACTAATTAATTGTATATTTTAAATTGTATATTTATACACAAATACTAAATTTAAATATAGATTGGTTAAAGTTTTAAGGATTCGATATCTATTCAACTAGCAAGTCACACAATTTTGTTAACAGATTCTTGTTATCTTTCTTGTTATCAGGGCTATTTCCAAACTCTCAAATATTAAATCCTTCATCCTGTACACATCACCTAAATCCAATAACATCGAATAACAGAGGGTTTGGTTAATAATTAATTAGAATAATGCTCTCCATCTGAAATATTGATAAAGTTGCATAGAGACTATTTATACAGGGTGTCCCAAAAATGTTGTAACACACTGAAAGAGGTGGTTCGGAAGGTGTTTTGAAACAACTTTTTCCTTAGCGAAAATGTTGTCTGAGGCTTCGTTAAGGAGATATTAACGGAAAACACTGACCAATCAGAGTGCGAGTATGCCGATGGAGCGCTTGCGGTAGCCTATGAGCGTGGTCGCCTAGGGCGTAGACACGCCTACTGCTGGCGCTCCATCGGCATACGTGCGCTCTGATTGGTCAGTGTTTTCCGTTAGTATCTCCTCAATGAAGCCTCGGACAACATTTACGCTAAGGAAAAAGTTGTTTAAAATCACCTCCCGAACCACCTTTTTCAATGTGCTACAACATTTTTGGGACACCCTGTATAAAATTCTATTTTCACGTTAATTCAATTATTTGTGGTTTCAGTCTCCAATGAATACGTTTTAAATATTTAACGCGCTAAAAATGAACAGAGCGAAAGGATTAACAAAGGATTAAATTAATTAAACATAATTAAAGACTGTAAATACATGTCAAAGGGTAATTAAAATTACAATGTTAGTACAAATTCGACCTGGAACATTCGTGTCCTAATGGCTGCGAATTCGTTGACAAAAGAAGGGAAACGAATTCATGATTAACTGTGTGCGATTCGAAAACTGGTAAAACTAGGTACATATCAGTTTATAATTCGAATGCATAATAATTGAAGTATGCGCGTTAAATTATAATTTGACGTGTAAATTGGAATATTTTCTTAATTAAACAAAGACGCTCATTTACGCATTACACTACTAAACATTTATAATATTAAAAGAAAATAGACAGACAAGCCCTCTCCATTATTACACTTATTAAGATAAATGTTTTATATTAATACATTATCAATATGAATGTTTCATATTCTTCCAAAACTACTTTATTCACTTTCCATAAAGCAACGCCCAAAAACAGTTTCGTTACTCTTTTTCGGATCACCCTGTAAACTCGACGCTTTGCTCTCTGGAAACACGAGTACCCTCCGCTTTAAACAAAGGAATTATGAAATACAAAACTGGAGTCGTCAAAGGAAAGCAAATATTGACGGTGGTCAATATTATATTTGAATCGGCATAGCGTAAACACTCTTGGTTCACGATCGAGCAAAAGCAAGCACGCAAAAATCTGTTTACGCTTGTTTACGAGGTACACAAGCCTGCACGGTGCGTTACTTTTTATCACGGGAAACATGCTCGACATATTTCGGAGGCACACGTGGGAAATGAAACAAAATGTACGAATAATATATTGCAATACTCGGGTAGACGAGGCTTTAGCAAAAGTGAGTTGAACAATATTTCAAAGGCTCCATGCTTTGCAACAATATTTACTGATAATATTTTAGAGTGTAGTAGAATCTCGATTATCCAAACTAGCATTATTCTAATTAATTATTAACCAAAACCTCTGTCATTCGATATTACTGGATTTAGGTGATATGTACAGGATGAAGGATTTAATATTCGAGAGCTTGGAAATAGACCTGATAACAAGAATGATAACAAGAATTTGTTAACGAAATTGTAAGACTTGCTAGTTGAATAGATATCGAATCCTTAAAACTTTAAACAATCTATATTTAAATTTAATGTTTGTGTATAAATATACAATTTAAAATATACAATTAATTTAGTATAT
>NW_026531770.1:0-3403 GCF_026283585.1 Hylaeus volcanicus | reverse complement strand
AACTTCCAATTGCGACCCTACGCCAACAGTACGGTCCCTTATTAAAAGTTATGTAAAACCGAACGTTGCAAGTATTTGCAAAAAAGACTTACAAGTTTCTTAAAATATAAGAAATAATGTATCCAAATAAGCTGAGAACACAGGATATATTTTGCCATTTTGTCTGTGTGTTTGTTTAAAGATAAAGATTGTATTATGGATACAGATGATTGATACACGATTATTTATAACAATTTCCACGCTGACACACATTTTCTACGATAGAAATCTGCCTCGCATTGTGATATATGGATATTAATATTGAATTTTGTCCACTTATTCCGTATTGTGCGAACTCTCGATTAAAATAACGGTTTCCTCGTTCTATTCGATTCAAAGAGAAATTCAAGTTGCTCGACTTGGTCTGCCGCCACTTATCGATCGCTTTCGATGAATCGTGTTTCGGCCGAGCCGAAAACTCGAAGCGGTGGCTCGAGTGGGCTTGGGACGAGTCTAGTAAAAACATTGGCTTTAACTTCGTTCTAATTCTAAGCACCATCAACTATATTTACCGAAGCCCCTTTCATTCATTCCGAGCACGCGATCGCTCGCTATATGAATTACCGCGCGTTTCACGGGCAAACGTTATTTTTGTCGCGCCTATCTTGTGCATCGCGAAATTATGTTGCACCGTCACCGATAGTAATTATATCGCACTCGAGAATCCGTTGACATTCGCGATCGGATCGACGCGATTCGATATCGTCGCACGTCGTGCACGCGATTCGATTTACACGTTACAACGGTTAGACAAATAATGATCGAGATCGAGCGATCAGATTGTATCCTCTCTTTACATTGACGCGTTTCGCTGTGTACCAAGAAAATTGACGATTGTCATCAAGTTGTCACTCTCGTTCGATGTGTACACGAGAATCGAAATCTATCTAAATCTCCCACTTCCTTTCTCTTCCTAATTATTTTCTAATTATTACACCGGCGAATGTATTGTTAATCAGGTGTGCTGGAAGCGATACAACGAAACTGCACCGGAGCAGAAATCTAATAAAGTATAGAACCGAAGCATGTGACTGAGCACATTGCAAACGTATCTATTTTTAACAACGGTAGCACAGAAAGAATACAGAAATTCTACCTACGACGGATAAAGTAACGAGAATACTTACTTGTAACACATCGCATTCATGTAATTCGTAATTACGTATTCTTTCTCGTTATCTACTCGTAGCTTTCGTTTTATTCTTTAGCAGATAGAGTATGAATTCGTTGTATTTATTAGGTATAGATTTCGTTCATTTGTTTGCAACTGTAGTTCGAATAAGAATTATCACTGATCGCTTTCTCTTGAGATCCATGTCCCGGGAAAAATTGAAGAACATGTGGTTTTTCTATTTATCATTAATTATTTAGAATTAATTGCTGTACGATTTCTCCACCTCGAAAAAGGTCCGCGATTACGATTCCGACGTGTTCGTCAGAATGATAGAGAAGGTTTACGGAGAAAAGCAACAGAATCGGTGGCTTTCTTCGCTGGGTGACAATACAAGGAACATATAGAGAACCGAAGGAAGGGAGCTTTTTGCCGCTAGAGCTGTCGTCCGATCGAATTCAGTTTATTATACAAGAGCATAGAGAACGTGCAGTAGCGAGGGTCAGCGACCAGCGTGTATTTTTCTATACATGCTGCATTTTCCCTGTTGAACACACACGTTCAAGCACCACCTTTACCGTAATTCCCGACTGTATTCCACCCCTTCGTTAAATTAACAATTCGAACATGTTCGGAGAAACGGGCTCCTAAAGTGACTTAATATAATAAAATAACCGGTCACCCATCTTTACGATGAACGCGACTGACGACGCTTAACTTCGGTGATCGGACGAGAAACGACTCTACTCCTGATCCATACCGCTAATAATTATTGCAACATTAATATTCATGCATCAGTACAACGTAACGATATGGAAGATACTATAACAATTAATATAACAACTAATTCGGAATATGAAAAATAATACGACATTAACGAACGTGAAAAACAGTTTGAGATTCATTTGGTAAAATGAACGCTGTTGTTGCTAAGGGTCGTGAATCTATTCTCTTCGTAATTGCGTCTCGAAAGCGAACGTATATACACGTGCATGGCCGTGGTAGCTCTCACCGAACGCATATATGCGTACTCGAAGGGTTAAACAACGGCTGGCTCGAAGCGTTAGACGTAGAACTCGGGCCAAGTCGAAGACGAACTACTTTAATTCGATGTACCAATTTCGATACGAGCGCCAACACAGGCCGTGATAAGACGGGCTTTATCATAGTTAAACCGCTCTCGTCGCGCGGATTTAGCATATAGCATGACGCGTTGAACTTTGCCAAACCATTTGGCACTTGTTCATCCGCAACCGGATCGACACGTTATCTCGATATCGCGACGAATTCGATCCGTGCTCGATCTATCTCTAGTTCGCAACTACACGAGGCGAACGTTCATTTTCCTTTGAATAATTTTTATGTATCGTTTATACATGTAACGTACGTAGTACGTTAATACGAAACGTGCGTTAATACAGTGACTCACGAAAGTATTTCAACACTTATTTCACCATACGTCTTTCCTTCTTTACGCCACTCGACAATTAATTTTCTCTTACCTTCAGGAATTTCAGTTGTTTTTGGACACACGATCAATATCGTACTATTTCACAATGAATGCTAGACTCGGACTGACAAATGTATGTACGATGACGACTAACAACAATCAATGTTTACATTTAGTGACCGAAAAACTGAGTTTTCATTGATTCTTGGAACCCACTCTTGTGTGTTCAAATACTTTTGTGGCTTCAGCAATCTCTGTGTTTACAGGAAATAATTCGTACCTGTTGTTTACATGTATCGTTTCGTTTGAAACTTTACCTATATAATGTGGAGAGTCGTACCTCCTTACAGTGTTAATAAATATTCAGTAAATGTTATATAATATACCTATAATAATTAATTAAGTATTTCGTACTAAATGTTCAAATACTATCGCGAGTCACTGTACGTAGAATACGTTGAATGAAATAAGAAAGATTCAATAACCTATGAAAATAGTAATATAATCGATGCGAGAATCGACTGCAGGTATTTTGTATTCCGAATACTACTAATACACACCACAGGACGCACAGTGCGGAATAAGTGGACAAAATTCAATATTAATATCCATATATCACAATGCGAGGCAGATTTCTATCGTAGAAAATGTGTATCAGCGTGGAAATTGTTAGAAATAATCATGTATCAAACATCTGTATCCATAATACAATCTTTATCATTAAACAAACACACAGACAAAATGGCAAAATATATTCTGTGTTCTCAGCATATTTGGATACATTATTTCTTATATTTTAAGAA
>NW_026531769.1:0-1249 GCF_026283585.1 Hylaeus volcanicus | reverse complement strand
GATCATCAGTTTTCAGATTTGATAAATGAACTCGACGCAATTTTAAGCGTTTTAGAAGAAGATCCCGAGATCCCAAATGAAATCGATGTATTTATAAGTAACCCCCTGAACCCAAAACTATTGGGAGACGGGAATGGGGGGCTTGGTGACAACCACCGTAACCGCAGAGCCACCCGGGCGAGCTCGCAAGCTCGCACGGGTGGGAGGAAAAATAATCATAATACGTGGGCACGCTACGGATTTGCGAGATGCCAGGAACTATATAATAAATGTCCAAAAAAGCTGGCGGACGCGGCGCTAAGCGGGGATTTCTCTGCTGTTGAAATGCGCAGAGATCCCCCCGCAGCCCCCATGATCCGGCAGTTATACAATGAATTATGGGGGACGACCGGGCCCGTTGTAGATCAAAGTTTTATCAATGGAAATAATGCAGCGAACGAACCGGTCTCGATGTCGGTGGCGTGCCCGTCCCTTACGGTTGATGAGATTCGGAAGCAAATTAATAAGATTAAAAATAATACCGCGGGTGGTCCGGATCTTATCAGAAAAGCGCACATTAAAAAGTCGGGAGTGTGCGAGGTGGTCACCAAGCTCTTCAACATTCTACTGCTCTCGAGACATTACCCCGTGTTTTGGAAAACAAATAGAACCACTCTTATCCCAAAGCCGGGAAAAGATCATAATGATGTTAAAAATTGGAGACCAATCATAATTGGTCCACTTTTGGCAAGGGTGTTCTCGGGAGCAGTAGATTTTAGATTTAGGAAATTTATGGCACAATCCGAGAGACAGAAAGGTTTTGTTGCCGAAGACGGCTGTAAAAATAATATTATGCTCTTGGATTGGGCCATATCCCGGATGAAGGTGGAGAGGGGTGGAGTTGTCACTATAGTAGACATATCTGAAGCCTTTGACAAGATACCCCACTCCGCCCTAGAACCCTGTTTAAAAAGAAAGCGCTCACCACAGATGTTAGCAACTTTTGTCAAAAACATGTATAAGGAATGCAAAACTGTGGTGAGCGCCCAGGGTGGTGACGGGGTCGACGTCGTATTAAACAGAGGAGTTAAGCACGGGGACCCTCTGTCCCCTTTGCTTTTTAATGTAGTCGTCGAGACCGTAATCGAGCATATAAACAATATAACATCCGGGATTAAAGTTACGGATACTAACCTCTGGGTTCTAGCCTTTGCAGATGACATGGTCCTATTAGCGGCAGATAAAAATGAAGCCACGAAGCAGGTGGATA
>NW_026531768.1:0-1225 GCF_026283585.1 Hylaeus volcanicus | reverse complement strand
AACGTAAAGGCCATGATCGGACTTCCAGCTAACTCCTCAACAGCAATGCTATATGCACCTAGACGGTTCCGTGGATTAGGCCTTCTCAGATGCTCATGGGAGGCCCCTCTTCAACATTGGTCTATTGCACAAAAACTGGCTAGAGTACAAGACTCCATATTCCAAGCCATTTTTTCTTATGACGAGGAAGTGATGCAGTGCTCGGGGCGTCTGGGCCTTGACGTGGTGAGCATGGAGAGCACTTCTAATATAAGAACTATAAGAAGGAATTTGAGAGAGAATTCGTTTGAGGAATGGGCAAGGAACAAATGGCAGGGAATTGGAGTGATACACTTCAAGGATTACCCCAGAGCAAATAATTACATCTGTAATAGGCAATTACTCAGTGGATCAGAGTGGACTAACAGCATAAAGCTGAATACCAACTATGCCCCCCTTAAAGCAGTTCCTGGTGTAAGTGGTTTGAACGTGGGGAACGTGGCAGGATCCCTCTGTCGCAAATGCTGCAGAGAGCCCGAAACTCCAGCACACGTGCTGGGCAAGTGTCCTGCTAACGGTCTCCTCATCACTCGTCGACACCACAATGTTAAGAAAAGAATTGCTGAACTGCTTACTTCTAAGGGGTGGACATGTCTGGACGAAGTGTATTGCATCGACACGGATGGATCGACGAGGTACGTGGATATATTAGCCTTCAGTAGTAAGACTAAGTCGGCACTCGTGATTGATCCTACGGTAAGGTACGAGTCCAATGAACCCGAACAAGGAAAACGAGTGGACGCCGAAAAGAAAAGTATATACGAGAAGTGTATACCTTACCTAAGGGAAAAATTTCATGAAGAATTTGGTGACAGGTCCTACGAGGTTACTGGTCTTTGGTTCGGGGCAAGAGGGACCATCCCTGACTTCACAGCTAAATTTTTCAAGCTGCACGGTATAGACAGTGATCTGCCGACTATCAGCGAGAAAATTATAATAGACTCTATAGGCATTATCCATCACCACATTTATTCTTAGTTTAGTTTTAGTCTTAGCTGTTTGACAAGCAATATTTATTTTAAATATGCTGTTTTTTCTCTTTTATCCATGACTGTGATGGCTATAAAATTAATTGTGCTTGTTATTTAAAAATCAGTCTTTTTTTTGTAATTTAATGGCATATCTCACTGACTGATTAGTATGCTGTGTTTTTAGCATCTCGATATAATCGAGCAGCCACACTATT
>NW_026531767.1:0-1006 GCF_026283585.1 Hylaeus volcanicus | reverse complement strand
TTTGAAATAGAATTTAAGTAAGCAATACGCCGCTGGCACTTTGAAATAGAATTTAGGAAAGCTATACGCCGCTGGTACTTTTAAATAAATTTTAAAAATGCAATATGGCGATGGCATTTTGAAATAAAATTTAAGTAACCACTACGCTACTGGCACTTTGAAATAGAATTTGGGAAAGCAATACGCCTCTGGCACTTTAAAACAGAATTTAGGAAAGCTATGAGCCGCATGCAAGTTATAATAAAATGTAAGTAAGCACTACGCCGCTGGCACTTTGAAATAGAATTTAGGAAAGCTATGCGCCGCATGCAAGTTATAATAAAATGTAAGTAAGCACTATGCCGCTGGTACTTTGAAATAAATTTTAGAAATGCAATACGGCGCAGGCATTTTGAAATAAAAATAAAGAAAGCAATACACATCTGGCACTTTGAAATAACCTTTATGGAAGCTATACGCCGCTGACACTTTGAAATAGAATTTAGGAAAGCAATACGCAGCTGGCACTTTGAAATAAAATTAAGAAAGCAATACGCCGCTGGCACTTTGAAATTGAATTTAAGTAAGCAATACGCCGCTGGCACTTTGAAATAGAATTTAGGAAAGCATTACGCCGCTGGCTCTTTGAAATAGAATTTAGGAAAGCTATACGGCGCTGGTACTTTTTGAAATAGAATTTAAGTAAGCAATACGCCGCTGGCACTTTGAAATAGAATTTAGGAAAGCTATGCGCCGCATGGAAGTTATAATCAAATGTAAGTAAGCATTACGCCGCTGGTACTTTGAAATAGAATTTAAGTAAGCAATACGCCGCTTGCACTTTGAAATGGAATTTAAGTAAGCAATACACCGCTGGCACATTGAAATAGAATTTAAGTAAGCAATACACCGCTGGCACTTTGAAATAGAATTTAAGTAAGCAATACGCCGCTGGCACTTTGAAATAGAATTTAGGAAAGCAATACGCAGCTGGCACTTTGAAATATAATTTAGGAAAGCAATACGC
>NW_026531766.1:0-1047 GCF_026283585.1 Hylaeus volcanicus | reverse complement strand
TGGAACTTTGAAATAAAATTTATGACTGCAATACGCCCCTGGCACATCGGAGTGACATTTAAGAAAGCAATACGCCGCTGGCACTTTGGAGTGGAATTTAAGAAAGCAATACGCGGCTGTCACTTTGAAATAAAACTTATGACAGCAGTACGCCGCTGGCACATCGGACTGACATTTAAGAAAGCAATACGCCGCTGGCACATCGGACTGACATTTAAGAAAGCAATACGCCGATGGCACGTTCAAATAAAATTTAAGGAAGCAATACTCCGCTGGCTCTTAGGAGTGAAATTTAAGGAAGCATTACGCAGCTGGAACTTTGGAGTGAAATTTATGGAAGCATTACGCAGCTGGAACTTCGGAGTGAAATTGAAGATAGCAATACGCCGCTGGCTCTTTGGAGTGAAATTTAAGAAAGCTATACGCCGATGGCACGTTGAAATAAAATTTAAGATAGCATTACGCCGCTGGGACTATGAACTAAAATTTATATTAGCACTACGCCGCTGGCACTATGGAGTGAAATTTAAGATAGCAATATGCAGCTGGCAATTAGGATTGAAATTGAAGGAAGCAATACGAAGCTGGCACTTTGAAATAAAATTTAAGGAAGCAATACTCCGCTGGCTCTTTGGAGTGAAATTTAAGAAAGCTATACGCCGATGGCACGTTGAAATAAAATTTAAGGAAGCAATACGCCCCTGGCACATCGGAGTGACATTTAAGAAAGCAATACGCCGCTGGCACTTTGAAAAGAAATTGAAGGAAGCAATACTCCGCTGGCTCTTTGGAGTGAATTTAAGAAAGCGATACGCCTATGGCACTTTGAAATAAAATTTATGACAGCAATACGCCCCTGGCACATCGGAGTGAAATTTAAGAAAGCTATACGCCGATGGCACTTTGAAATAAAATTTAAGGAAGCAATACTCCGCTGGCTCTTAGGAGTGAAATTTAAGAAAGCTATACGCCGATGGCACGTTGAAATAAAATTTAAGGAAGCAATACGCCCCTGGCACATCGGAGTGACATTTAAGAAAGCAATAC
>NW_026531765.1:0-5670 GCF_026283585.1 Hylaeus volcanicus | reverse complement strand
TAGGCCTAGATCTCCTGGGTGCTGGCGTAACATAAATGGGCTCTACATGCTGGAGTTAAATGACGAGAATAACATGTGGAAGTTACCTAGACTTTTGGAATTTTTAGTTGTTCCAGAACTACTAGACTGCTCCGTTTGCGTTGAAGCATCAGAAGACTTGCGATATGGTACTACGGCGTCAATTGAATCATCTCTTAAATTATCCGATAAATCTATCAGATTATTTTTTTTAAAGACAAAAAGAATTTTTTTATAAATAAAAAAAAATTAACTAGTATCGTTCATCTAGCCTTCTATTTCTTGTTTCTCTGTGATACCTTTAAAATCATTTTTATTCACCGACTAACAAAAAAAAACAATAAAATTTTTCTTGTCCAAAAATATTAAACAAACCTTTTCGGGTTTTTTTTTCATAAAGGAAAAAATTTTTTGAAAAACTGTTTTTTTTGTTTTTCCTTCTGAATTGCTTGATTCCTGTGTCATGTTAAAAAAAAACAAATAACAGCTTTGAGTATAATCAGCATCATAATATTTTTTGACAGATTTTAAAATATGAAAATTTTTTTGACATAAGTATGTTTTGTCTTTTTAAAAACATAATATGAAGATTTCATGTTACTTACTCAAGAATCAAACTCATTTAATCCGGTGATTTTCAACTATTCTAATTAAACAACTATTCAACACACCTAATTTTTTTTAATAAATTCTTAACTAAAATCTTAAGTTATTTAGTAATAGTGAATATCTTTTAAAATTATACTCTACCTATTTTTACTCTTAAAAAATCTTGACACTCGTAATTTTTTTACTTAATAAAACACAAAAATAAGCATTTTTCACTAAAAATAATCAATATTAGAAGGAAACTGCTAGATTTTTTTAAGTAATACTTAGTATTGAGATTAAACCTATTATTGTTAATTTGAAGCGAATTCAATGAAGAATATAAAAAAAAATATACGCCTTTTATACACTAACCTTTAGTTTGAATTTCAAATGTTGATTAACGTCAGAGTCTGTTAAAAAAAGCCCATCATATTTTATACGCCTTTGCGCAGGATCCATTCCTGAGTAATCTGGAGTTGGTTTTCCGACTAAAGACCACCTTAACGAGAACCGAAAAGTTAAACCCGCATTGTATAAGTTCTGCACTATTTTGTACGCTGGTGTACCCGATTCCTGAAGATATTCCAGGTTGTTGAGCGACACTCTGTGTGTTTCTTTCATTGACCGGGAACATTTTGTATCCAATAAACGAAGTTTGGCTAAAAAGTTAGAAATTATCTTTTGAGTTTTTTTATCGAAGCAATTATATAAAATAAAAAAACTGGGCTTATATTGTGGCAACTTGTTTACAATAAATTGTAGTTTTGGTAGGTCCTCGAAAGGGATACCATAAAGGTTTTTATCTAAGCATATAATAGGTGCCGCATCAACAAAACGATACATATCAGGTTCAGGAAACACATAAACATTTCTATTATACAAACGCGTAAGAAACTTAAGATATTCCTTTTTCTTTTTATATGAAAAATTATGGATATCTACAATCAAATTATCTGCTTCACACATTATTTGGTAAAAAACCATTGATAGAAAAACACCTAGTTGGCCAGGTAGAATTAAAGTATCATCATTGAGTGAAACATATTTATTTGAATTGAGAGAATATTTCCAAAGCTTCTCTTTAGCTTCTTTAGGTATTCTAACAAAAATATCCTGAGTTAATTTCTTTCTGTGTTTGCATAATTCAAATTGTTCATCATTTATTCCTAGATATCGGTATGGTGGTCTCTTGCGGTCCAAATGAAAAGTTTTGAGAAACGATGTGATACTTCGTATGACAGCCTCTCCCTGACGACGCAAAGTTAACATAAATCGTACGTATGTTTAGTAATTTTCTATACCACTTTATGCTCTTTTTTGAAACAATAAACTAGTAATAATTTACATTCTTACATTTGAAATTAAATCCAGAGTATTTTTGTCAGCCCGTATACCAAATTCCCTTAACTTTATAAAGAGGCTAACTATTATTAAAGGATAAATAATGAAAAAATTCATTGAAGAAAAAAGACTCGAAAAAAAATACCGTCCTAATTGAAAATATTGTTTTGAGGAATTGAGTGTATTGTTTTTAAGTAATTGAATGTAATTACTATAACAATTTTTTGTTCAAAAAAGTTTAAGTTACAAAAAAAAAATTTCATGCACGTAATAAGAAATATAATAATGAACGTATTATTGTTACTGCAGAATATTGTACATGCAAATTCGTAAGTGACACGACATTTACAGTAATGGGTCTGAATAGTTGCCACATTAATACGTAACAGCTTTTCCGAATTTTCAACACAACACGTTCGTACTCACGCTATGAAAGATTGTGATAATTTTTATAGAGAGGCTATGAAACATTGTTGGAACTGTCGTCCACATTCTATGCTACATTGTTCAAAAACTATGAAAGAGATATGCTAAAAATTTTTTTTTGTGCAAAAGTTAAGTTACGGTTTTGTAGAAATACAGATGTTTTATCCTCAGTTGCTTATTTCCCAAATCTTTTTCTCGTCATTTTGAGAGCAACTCATTCTTATACGATTTCGTGAATATACAATCGAAATAGAAGACATTTTTGCATTGTGTTATGTTAAACTTACTGAGTTTTTTTCTCACATTTCAAACCGGTTTTTTATAAAAACGTGTTTGGTGTGAATCGTTTCTAAATGAATTGGTTGTTACCATTCTACCACACACCTTTAAATATTTGCCATTATGTTGAAAAAAAAATTACTAGTGTTTCGTATATTAAATAAAAACAATTAACAGTAAAGCAAATACATGATATACTATTAATGCATTCAAGTGTATTTTGATGCTTCTAGTTATAACAACGCTTACTGAACCTTCTTTAGAAGTGAGTTGTATTAATAGAAAGTATAGTTTCAATTCCTTTTGTATTAGTTAGTCCACTGTTAGTTTATCAAGTTTATATTTTGCCAATTTAAATATCAGAAAACTTTTTAATAGAAAAATATTAATTAAAAATTTATTATCTTATACATAAAATTTCGATGTACCTCGTTTTACTATTAAATTGAGTTCAAATTTTATTAATTTTAACTACAGTGTATTCCTTATATGCTGTTTTTAAATGAATTTAAATACAATTTATTGAAAAGAAGAAAGAAAATTTTTCGAAACTGTTATAGTTTTATTTCCAAACTTCAACTTATATTGCATCCAGTGATTATCTGTCTAAAAGGTTTCGCTTTACTGAAAAAGTAACTTAACACATCATTTTGTTCATTAGCTTATGTGCAAGAACAAGGAGTAGAAGTGTGTGACTTATGCGTAATTTATTAAAAAAAAGAAACCCATTATCGCAAGGGATTAGTTTTACGTTTGCATGAATTATAAAAAAAATTAAAAACATGGAAGAAAAAAATTTCATTTTTATTTAAATAAAACAGTTGGACAAACTGTTTATAAAAATTTTTTTTGTTTAACGTTGTTATAATGAAAAAAAGAAATTTAGCATACTAACGATTCATATAAAAACGTGAGTTAAGAACAATAAATTTTATTTTACAGTAACAATTCGTATAGTATCAATTTGCTAAAAAATTGAATTTAATTGAAGATTCAATTTTGACTTGTAAAAACGTTTGATATCTTTAACGAAAAAAATAAACTTTTAACCTGGTAACAACACAAATTTATTATTTAACTAAAAAAGTTCTTTTTAATCTCAATAAATAGAAACTAAAGACAAGTTTACGCTTGTTTACGGTTTAAAATTTTGTAAAAAATTACTAAAGTTAAATGCGAATTCACGCAAAAAACCTAAACATTATAGGATTAACTTAAACTCCTTGTTACATAGGTTTTTTTTTTAATACATTGTAATGTTTCCTTTTATAAAAAAATTGTAAAACGAATAACTCATGAAGACTATGATTGAACAAAAAACGTTAAAAATTGTTTAGAAAATTTGTATTTTTTTTTTTGTTTAGCGTTAATAGTTCTGAAAATATGAAGGTTGTTGCATCTTGCCTTTATATTATAAACTAAATTATTTATACTTGATACTTGGGAATTAAAAGTTTAACAATTGAAATTTTTTTTTTAATTTTCTTTTAAAATTTTTACATATATCGTTTTTGTTTTATGTTGTTGTCGAAAAAGCTATAAGGAAAAAAACCTATCGCTTTCTTCATGGAATAAATTACTTTCATCTAATGTTTTTTTTTTAATTGTGCAGATATATTAAGAGATTCTGTTTATTTATTTATTTTCGTTAAAGTAATACGTTGTTTAAATAAAGTTCTTATTAATAGTCGATTTACATTCGTTTACCAGTCTACACTGCGGCTAAGTAGTTTTTTAAATTACTACAACGAAAAAAGAAAGTACATGTAACGAATTAAAAAAAAAAATTTTTAGGAAATTTTGATTGACACCTAGAAAATTTTTCACGGTGTGGTCAAGTATTCCAAAACAATTTTTGCCGTGCCGTGACTAGAAAAGAGAACTACAAGTAAATGTTTTATTCTTTATGCCTAAATACTATTATGTGAATTTAGAGCAAATGTTTGTTTTTTTTAATAATTTTTTTAAAAAAATGCATACTTACAATTAACAAATCCATATAATTTGCTTGAGAATTGTTAACATTGAAGAGGAAAAGTCGTTTTTGTTTTATTATCTCACTAGTGAAAGTGCTAAGAAAAATATGACCTATAAAAAAAAAATGAAAAAAAAAAACTGTAGCTATGTAATGTAATGATGCTTACGTGTATGTCCAGTCCCTTGTTGATGTGAATGTATGTTTGCAAACATTTCAAAATATTTTAGGTTAAATTTATGGTGTTAACACCTTATATTTATTGGAAATTTTTTTCCGCAACATCGAAGTTTACGTTGCATGAACGATATATAGGAAAAAAAAAAATTTAACTAGTAGATTGACAAAAGTTGTATGTGTTGGCGTAAAGAACAGGTTGAGTACCGTCAATGAACATTGACAAAACAAGAAATGTCAGTCTCGAGAGTGATTTTACGTTACGTAATTTATATGGTAGGTATAGGTGCACAAGGCGTAGAATGTCATGGGGCAGTTCGCAATAGTTGTCGTTTCCGTGTAGATTTCATTCAAAATAAGGTAATATCAGTATACTTCTTTTTAAATGAATAGTTGAAGTTTTGTTTGGTAAAAAAAATACCTTGGTCGGTGTACAAAAACAAAAACATTATTTGTTAGTTTCTTGTTGATTATAGAACCATTCTATTAAAGTGATATGATCAAAATTGCTTCAGCTATTGAAAACTTATAAGCGAACGGAGTCAAAGGATGGGTAACTTATTTAAATATTTACTAATTTATGAAAACAGGGTGAAAATTTATTAAGGATATGCTGAAACATTTACAGTTATAATTTACATAGGAATAACAAACGGTAATAAATTATTTAACGAAACCAACACTACAGATTATGACAATCCTATTATACTAAACGATTGATTATTATTAAAACACGTCAATTAAGTTACCTTAAAAACTAGTTTCTTTCTAATTTTAAGAAAACTTTAAGTTATCACGATTAAAAAAAAAAAAAGGACAAAAAAAATAATTAACAAAATTAAACGCTTTTTTTTTTTCAATGC
>NW_026531764.1:0-4177 GCF_026283585.1 Hylaeus volcanicus | reverse complement strand
AAATCTTCAATTTCAACAATTTCAACAAAGTGAAAAAGTCCAACTTTTTTCAACAAGTGAAATATTCTTCAAGTTTTATTAGTGCAGTGTTATCAAATAACAAAACGCAAGCAGTATACGATCTTCGATCAAAATGCAGGCACTAATTAAAGCTCAACGCGACGCAATTCGACAATTGCAGAAAACTATCACCAACTACACCAAAGACGGCAACGACAGGAAGGCTGTTCCAGCTTACTTCTCACGTCGCATCAACCGCCTAGACACATGGTGGATAGCATTTGAAGCGCGCCATCAATCTCTGATGGCCCAACCAGACGCAAATCAACCATACTTCAGAGAAAACTTATTCGATTCGAGCAGGGAGTTGTACTTGAAACATCGCAATGAATTGCAAGAAGGTTTAGTAAAAGTCGCTCCACAAGGATTTGCAATGCCACCAAATCCGAACGAACCCAACGACGATGAAGACAACAGCGATTCAGATACGGAAGATGAAGCATTGAGCAATATTTTGGACGCAACGTTAAAAGACTTTATCGACGATAAATGCGATGGCGCAAATTCGACAGCATCAGAAATCAGTAGCATCGAAAATGGAAATAACAATAATCAGTCCAACGCTCAATCATCTGCAACTAATGAAGTTCCAAACAACGAGCCAAACAACGAAAGCGGAGAAATTCTCAAATTGCTGTACACGGACATCTACAATTTGATCAAATCTTCGCAAGAAATGCGCTCAAACCAGAGAAACGGAATGATTAAAGCTCAATTGGAATTGCTACGAGAAACATGGAGCACATTTCGTTCTCACTACTACACGCTGCGCGCAACAAGCAACCGAATTAGCATGCAAATCAATATGCAAGCTCTACAAAAAAAATACACCAGTGCAATCGGACACTTGAATGAAATTTCATGCAGCGACCACAACAACTCCGATTTACCAAAACTAAAAATACCGGAATTCAGCGGAAAACGCGACGAGTGGCGCACCTTCATCGATTTATTCAACAAAATTGTGCACGAAAAAAACATCAGTACATCATACAAAATGGAACACCTGAAAGCGAATCTCAAGGGGCAAGCTGCAAGATTGGTAGCGGATTTAACAACGGCTGATCAGTACGAGGCGTGCTTGCAGGTACTATACAAACGCTATGATAACAAACGACAACAGTTCGGTGAGTATATAGATAAGTTGTTGCAGTTACCAAGACATAAAAGTGAAAACAGCCACGAGCTTCGCACTATGCACGATATTTGCACCGAAACAATGTTAGCAATAAAAAACTTGGGCATCAACACCGAAACATGGGATGCACTAATTTGTCATATTTTAACGAAAAAGTTACACGACGATACGGTAAAACACTACGAGTGTCAACTACGCAACGTTCGCGAAACTCCGAATTTGCAAGAATTTCTGGCATATTTAGAAAACAGGTATTTGGCCATTCAATCTGTTGAACAAAAAAATTACACTCAAAATTTTTCCAACAAAAAAGATAAAAAAGAAAAAGTGATTGAAAAATTCGAAAAATTTGAAAAAATCGCGAAGTGTCTATTATGTGACGAGGCTCACAGCCTTCGCGTATGTCAGAAATTTTTGGCAAAAAGCGTGAACGAACGAAGTCAATTTATAAGATCTAAGGGCATTTGTGCAAATTGTTTATCTGGTTCACATAGCAAAGTCATTGAATGTAAAAGTAAATTTACTTGTAAAACGTGTAACAAAAAACATCATTCATTACTGCATTTCGATTCAGTTAAATCAAATGTTGCGAAAATTTCGGACTATCAAGCATCGAACGATGAACACGAAAATGATAATTCAGTAGTATCAGCAAATTCTTCAGCATCGAATTCGCGTGTATTATTAGCTACGGCATTAATTAGCGTGAAAGGTAAAAATAACGAAAAATATGCACTTCGTGCTCTGATCGATCAAGGATCGCAGAGCGCGTTCATCACCGAATCAGCAATGCAATTGCTCAAACTAAAAAGAATAAAACAAAAAACTTGTGTAAGTGGAATAACAAAAGAAAATCAGGTGTGCAATTACATTGTTGACTTGCACATTTCGCCTCGATTCACTTCAAATTTTGTTTTGAATACAACTGCAATTGTATTAAAAAGTTTGGTAAATTTATCACGAAATGAAAATGTTTTTAACAAATCATTCTCACATTTGAACAATCTTCATTTCGCTGATCCTTCATACATTGAAGCTGGTCCGATAGACATTCTTCTCGGCGCAGCTGAATACGCACAAATCATAAAACCAGGTCTCATAAAAGGTTCTACAGACGAACCGATCGCCCAAAACTCTGAATTGGGTTGGATCATTTCGGGACCAACCAATTTTGATTCAGCCGTGGGAGCACAAGTAACAACGCTCATTTCAGTTGTCGACGTCGAACAACGTATATCTGAATTTTTCAAGCATGATGATATAAAAATCGACGATGACGAGTGCGCTCTCACTGAAGAAGAACAAATGTGTGAAAACCACTTTCAAGAAAACACTATTCGTTTGGAAAATGGAAGATATTGTGTCAAAATGCCATTCAAAAATGGAAAAAATGCACCAGATTTAGGAAACTCGCGAAAATGCGCCATTGCAACATTTTTGCAGCTTGAAAATCGATTCAAAAAAAATCCTAAATTGGCAGAAGAATATAAAAAATTCATTCACGAGTACATTGACCTAGGTCATATGGAACGATCGGTTTACAATCCAAATATCACATCGTATTATTTACCACATCATTGTGTAATACGAGATAGCACAACTACGAAACTTCGGGTAGTGTTCAATGGCTCTCAAAAAACTGACAACGGAAAATCTCTCAATGATGAACTTGCATTGGGTGCCATAGAACAAAAGGACATGTTAAGCATTCTAATCAATTTTCGCATTTACAAATATGCATTTACGGCTGACATTGAGAAAATGTACCGCCAAATTTTAATCGACGAAAGCCAAAGAGACTTGCAAAAAATCATTTGGCGTGATTCCCCTGAACTACCGCTTTCTGAATTTAGACTTATCACGGTCACATACGGCACCAGTCTCGCTCCGTTTTTATCACATCGCACTACAAGACAACTTGCAATCGATTGCGAAAATGAATATCCAGAAGTATCAAATACCATAAGAAAAAACATGTGGGTTGACGATGTGGTAAAAGGTGCTTTTACTGAGGCAGAAGCAATACAATTGTGTAGCGACTTGCGCAAGGTATTCAGCAAAGCCGGATTCAATTTACGAAAATGGTCTTCAAACAACGTAAATGTGCTGTCCGCAATTCCGGAGAGTGATCGTGAATTGAAGGCTATAAGCAGCAACGTGAAAGCGTTGGGCATAAAATGGTCGCCGTCTCAAGATGTTTTCACATACGAACTCAGTTTAAAAAATCATTCAAATCCATTTACAAAAAGATTGCTACTATCTGAAATCTCTTCAATGTTCGATCCACTTGGCTGGATATGTCCAGTAGTAATTTCAGCGAAAATTTTGGTACAAAAGTTGTGGGAGAAAAACGTCGATTGGGATGAAATTGTACCGAAAGAAATCGCTGAAAAATGGTTGGAAATAAAAAGCGAATTGCATCTCATTAATGACATCAGAGTGGAACGTTGGATAAATTACAATCCTGAGGATGTCATGGAGTTGCATGGTTTCGGTGACGCAGCGGAACCAGCATTCGCAGCTGTGATTTACATTAAAAACGTCACGCAAAACACGGTGCGATTATTAATCGCAAAAAATAAAGTAGCTCCTCTGAAAACAACGAAAGACGCACTCACAATACCGAGATTGGAATTGTGTGCAGCAAATTTACTTGCCAAATTGACGAAAGGCGTTTTAAAAGCAACAAACATAAATTTCAGCAAAATTTTTCTTTGGTCCGATTCAAAAATAGTCATCGATTGGATTCGAGGAAATCCGAAGCGATACAAAAAGTTTATCGCACACCGTGTTTGTGCAATAGATAAGGCAATTGGAACAAAAAACTGGTATCATGTTACCACTGACAAAAATGCAGCAGACTGCGCTTCACGCGGCATGTTGCCATCGGAATTGCTGAGACATGAAATGTGGTGGAATGGCCCACAGTTTTTGCGTGAAAACAATTACTATGCAAACAATGCAAGTCATTTAAATAAC
>NW_026531763.1:0-1574 GCF_026283585.1 Hylaeus volcanicus | reverse complement strand
ATTGGAACAAGAGCAGAGCATCTGGTCACAGCCGAATCAAGCATTGGTATTTGTCTGTGGACGATATTTCAGCTTTTACGGGTTGTTCAAGGTAGAAAGCAATACGCCGCTGGTATTTGGAAATATAACGAGTCTCTTCGCGCACGGCGGACCAATAGGTCTCGATGAACTTTTTCACTTTCCCGTGAATCTAGCACGTCGATGCTGACAATAAACATACAGAATATCCCCATCGTCGATTTCGACTGTCGGACCAATACGACTGGCCGAAATTTCGTTATTTTCAGAATCGAATAACACCCGAATCGTAAGAAGTATCATTGGAACAAGAGCAGAGCGTCTGGTCACAGTCGAATCACGCATTGGAATTTGTCTGTGGACGATATTTCAGCTTTTACGGGTTGTTCAAGGTAGAAAGGAACACGCCGCAGATACTTGGAAATATAACGAGTCTCTTCGCGCACGGCGGACCAATACGTCTAGAGGAACTTTTTCACTTTACCGTGAATATAGCACGTCGACGCTGACAATAAACATACAGAATATCCTCAAACTAACTTAGCCTAATACAATGTACCGTTGAAATTCGACCATCGTCGATTTTGACTGCCGGACCAATACGACTGGCCGAAATTTCGTTATTTTCGGAATCGAATAAAACCCGAATCGAAAGAAGTATCATTGGACCAAGAGCAGAGCGTCTGGTCACAGCTGAATCAAGCATTGGAATTTGTCTGTGGACGATATTTCAGCTTTTACGGGTTGTTCAATGTAAAAAGCAATACGCCGCTGATACTTGGAAATATAACGCGTCTCGTCGCGCACGGCGGACCAATACGTCTCGAGGAACATGTTCACATTCCCGAGAATCTAGCACGTCGACGTTGACAATAAACATACAGAATATCCTCAAACTAACTTAGCCAAACACAATCTACCGTTGAAATTCGACCATCGTCGATTTTGACTGTCGGACCAATACGTCTCGCCGAAATATCGTGATTTTCGGAGTCGAATATCACCCGAATCGAATCAAGTATCATTGGAACAAGAGCAGAGCGTGTAGTCACAGCTGAATCAAGCATTGGAATTTGTCTGTGGACGATATTTCAGCTTTTACGGTTTGTTCAAGGTAGAAAGCAATACGCCGCTGGTACTTGGAAATATAACGAATCTCTTCGCGCAACGCGGACCAATACGTCTAGAGGAACTTTTTCACTTTCCCGTGAATCTAGCACGTCGACGCTGACAATAAACATACAGAATATCCTCAAACTAACTTAGCCTAACACAATGTACCGTTGAAATTCGACCATCGTCGATTTTGACTGCCGGACCAATACGACTGGCCGAAATTTCGTTATTTCCGGAATCGAATAACACCCGAATCGAAAGAAGTATCATTGGAACAAGAGCAGAGCGTCTGGTCACAGCTGAATCAAGCATTGGAGTTTGTCTGTGGACGATATTTCAGCTTTTACGGGTTGTTCAAGGTAGAAAGGAACACGCCGCAGATACTTGGAAATATAACGAGTCTCTTCGCGCACGGCGGACCAATACGTCTAGAGGAACTT
>NW_026531762.1:0-1487 GCF_026283585.1 Hylaeus volcanicus | reverse complement strand
TGGCATTTTGAAATAGGATTTAGGAAAACTATGCGCCGCATGCAATTTATAATAAAATGTAAGTAAGCACTACGCCGCTGGTACTTTGAAATAGAATTTAAGGAAGCATTACACCGCTGGCATTTTGAAATAAAAATAAAGAAAGCAATACATATCTGGCACTTTGAAATAACCTTTATGGGAGCTATACGCCGCTGACACTTTGAAATAAATTTTAGAAATGCAATACGCCGCTGGCACTTTGAAATAGAATTTAGAAAAGCTATGCGCCGCATGCAAGTTATAATACAATGTAAGTAAGCACTACACCGCTGGTACTTTGAAATTGAATTTAAGTAAGCACTACGCCGCTGGCACATTGAAATAGAATTTTAGAAATGCAATACGCCGCTGGCACATTGAAATAGAATTTAAGTAAACAATACGCCGCTGGTACTTTGAAATAGAATTTAGGAAATCTATGCGCCGCATGCAAGTTATAATACAATGTAAGTAAGCACTACGCCGCTGGTACTTTGAAATTGAATTTAAGTAAGCACTACGCCGCTGACACTTTGAAATAAATTTTAGAAATGCAATACGGCGCAGGCATTTTGAAATATAATTTAAGTAAGCACTACGCCGCTGGTACTTTGAAATAGAATTTAAGTATGCATTTCGCAGCTGGCACTTTGAAATAGGATTTAGGAAAGCAGTACGCCGCTGGCACTTTGAAATAGAATTTAGAAAACCAATACGCCGTTGGCACTTTGAAATAGAATTTAGGAAAGCTATGCGCTGCATGCAATTTATAATCAAATGTAAGTAAGCACTACGCCGCTGGTACTTTGAAATAGAATTTAGGTTAGCATTACGCCGCTGGCACTTTGAAATAGAATTTCGGAAAGCAATACGCCGCTGGAACTTTGAAATAGAGTTTAGGAAAGAAATACGCCTCTGGCATTTTGAAATAGAATTTAGAAAACAAATGCACCTCTGGCACTTTGAAATAACATTTAAGTAAGCACTACGCCTCTGGCAATATGAAATAGAATTTAGGAAAGCTATACGCCGCTGGTACTTTGACATAGAATTTATGTAAGCAATTCGCCGCATGCAATTTTTAAATACAATTTATAAAAGCAATTCGTCGCCGGCACATTGAAATAAATTTTAGAAATGCAATACGGCGCTGGCATTTTGAAATACAATTTAAGTAAGCACTACGCCGCTGGCACTTTGAAATAGAATTTAGTAAAGCATTACGCCGCTGGCACTTTGAAATAGAATTTAGGAAAGCTAAACGCCGCTGGTACTTTTAAATAAATTTTATAAATGCAATATGGCGACGGCATTTTGAAATAAAATTTAAGTAACCACTACGCCGCTGGCACTTTGAAATAGAATTTAGGAAAGCTATGCGCCGCATGCAATTTATAATAAAATGTAAGTAAGCATTACGCCGCTGGTACTTTGAAATAGAATTTAAGTAAGCAATACGCCGCTTG
>NW_026531761.1:0-1790 GCF_026283585.1 Hylaeus volcanicus | reverse complement strand
ACTGCCAGCGGCGTAATGCCTTCTTAAATTTTATTTCAAAGTGCCAGCGGCTTAATGCTTTCTTAAATTTTATATCAATATGCCAGCGGCGTATTGCTTTCTTAAATATTATTTCATAATGCCAGCTGCGTATTGTTTTCATGAATTTCATTTCACAGTGCCAGGGGCGTAATGCTTTCTTTAATTTCATTTCACAGTGCCAGGGGCGTATTGCTTTCTTTAATTTTACTTCAAAGTGCCAGCGACGTAATGCTTTCTTAAAGTTTATTTTCACATTGCCAGCAGCGTATTGCTTTCTTGAATTTTATTTCACAGTGCCAGGAGCGTAATGCTTTCTTTAATTTTACTTCAAAGTGCCAGCGGCGTAATGCTTTAGTAAATTTAATTTTCACAATGCCAGAGGCGTATTGCTTTCTTAAATATTATTTCAAAGTGCCAGCGGTGTATTGCTTTCTTAAATATTATTTCACAATGCCAGCGACGTAATGCTTTCTTTAATTTTACTTCAAAGTACCAGCGACGTATTGCTATTTTAAATATTATTTCAAATTGTCAGCGGCGTATCGCTTGTGTAAAGATTATACCAAGGTGCCAGCGGCGTATTGCTTCCTTAAATTTTATTTCAAAGTACCAGTGGAGTATTGCTTTCTTAAATATTATTTCAAAATGCCTGCGACGTATTGTTTTCTTTAATTTCATTTCACAGTGCCAGCGGCGTAATGCTTTCTTTAATTTCATTTCAGAGTGCCAGGGGCGTAATGCTTTCTTTAATTTTATTTCAAATTACCAGTGACGTATTGCTTTCTTAAATATTATTTCAAAATGCCTGCGACGTATTGTTTTCTTTAATTTCATTTCACAGTGCCAGCGGCGTAATGCTTTCTTAAATTTTATTTCACAGTGCCAGGGGCGTAATGCTTTCTTTTATTTTATTTCAAAGTGCCAGCGACGTAATGCTTTCTTAAATTTTATTTTCACAATGCCAGCGGCGTATTGCTTTCTTAAATTTTATTTCACAGTGCCAGGAGCGTAATGCTTTCTTTAATTTCATTTCACAATGCCAGAGGCGTATTGCTTTCTTAAATATTATTTCAAAGTGCCAGCGGTGTAATGCTTTCTTAAATTTCATTTCACAGTGCCAGCGGCGTAATGCTTTCTTATATTTTATTTCAAAGTGCCAGCGACGTAATGCTTTCTTAAATATTATTTTCACAATGCCAGCGGCGTATTGCGTTCTTAAATATTATTTCATAATGCCAGCTCGTATTGTTTTCTTAAATTTCATTTCACAGTGCCAGGGGAGTAATGCTTTCTTTAATTTTATTTCAAAGTACCAGCGGCGTAATGCTTTCTTAAATTTTATTTCAAAATGCCAGCGGCGTATTGCTTTCTTAAATTTCATTTCACAGTGTCAGGGACGTAATGCCGTCATAAATATTATTTCAAGGTGCCAGCGGCGTATTGCTTTCTTAAATATTATTTCAGAGTGCCAAGGGCGTATTGTTTTCATCAACTTCATTTCACAGTGCCAGGAGCGTAAAGCATTCTTTAATTTTACTTCAAAGTGCCAGCGGCGTATTGCGTTCTTAAATATTATTTCATAATGCCAGCTGCGTATTGTTTTCTTAAATTTTATTTCACAGTGCCAGGGGCGTAATGCTTTCTTTTATTTTATTTCAAAGTGCCAGCGACGTAATGCTTTCTTAAATTTTATTTTCACAATGCCAGCGGCGTATTGCTTTCTTAAATTTTATTTCACAGTGCCAGGAGCGTAATGCTTTCTTTAATTT
>NW_026531760.1:0-2886 GCF_026283585.1 Hylaeus volcanicus | reverse complement strand
GATATCTACCGCGTATTAAAACTCATAATCACCTCTACATCGGAGAAGCAGCAGTAACAAACAACAGAGGAAGATGTCACGTAATGGCAACAAATACTAGCGACGAAGCCGTTGAAGTCGAAATAGAACCACAAGAAATTGAACCTTACGACACCATATGTACATCGGATGAAGATTTTTATCCAGACGTGGAACACTCATCAAAATTCAGGACACAAGAGCAAAGGATTCAGGAAATTTTAAACACTTTAGATTCAAGACACTTAAATAAATAGGAATTTTCTCACGTTACAACTTTGGTTAAGGAATTTTCCGATCGATTTTTCCTTCCAGGAGATAAGCTCGGAAAAGCCGCTCATTTTAGACATTCAATTCATACAATAGACGACATTCCAGTCAACACCAGGCAATATCGTTACCCACCAATACACCAAGAAGAAATTCAAAAACAAGTCAGCACTATTATCACAAGGAATAATTACTCCATCCAAATCTCCATATAATTCACCACTGTGGATTATACCGAAGAAACCTGATTCACAGGGAAAGAAACGATGGCGCATGGTTATTGATTACCGTATGCTCAATGAGAAAATAATTTCCGATAAATATCCATTACCACAAATTACCGAAATATTAGATCGATTAGGAGGAGCCAAATACTTCTCAGTTTTCGACCTAGCAAGTGGATTCCATCAAATCGAAATGGACCTGAAAGACAGGCCGAAAACAGCGTTTACTACACCGCATGGGCGTTACGAATTTTCTCGAATGCCTTTTGGTTTAAAAAACGCTCCACCCACCTTCCAGCGCCTCATGGATCAAATACTCACTGGACTTCAAGGAATCGATCTTTTCGTTTACCTGGACGACGTAGTCGTATACGCATCATCATTGGAAGAACACAACATCAAGGTTAAAAAATTGCTGAATCGCCTTCGCAAACAGGGTTTAACACTTCAAACTGATAAATGCGAATTCCTACGAAAGGAAGTAGCATACCTTGGACACATTATTTCCGAAAAAGGGGTAAGACCTGATCCCCGAAAACTGAAAGCCGTTAGTAATTTTCCTACACCCACTACTCAGAAGAATATCCAACAATTTTTAGGACTCGCAGGATACTACCGAAGATTTATTGAAAATTTTACCACAAAAGCAAAACCTCTAATCAATTTGTTGGGAAAAGGAATTAAATTCAAATGGACAGAAGAACAGGACCGAAGCTTCAAAACGTTACGCTCCGAACTTTGTCAACAACCAATATTACAATACCCAGATTTCAATAAACCGTTCATCGTTACGACAGACGCATCCGAATACGCTATAGACGCCGTGCTTAGTCAAGGAGAAATAGGAAACGACCTTCCGATTGCCTATGCATCCCGCAGTTTAAATAAACCAGAACGAAACTACTCAGCTACGGAAAAAGAATGTTTGCCAATGGTTTATGCCGTAAAATACTTCAGACCTTATATTTATGGGAAACAGTTCACCCTCATTACTGATCACCGACCCCTAGTCTGGCTACACTCAGTCAAGGATCCAACTTCAAGACTCATCAAGTGGAAGCTAAGACTTTCGGAATATGAATACCAGGTCGTCCACAAGAGTGGAAAGACGAACAAAAATGCCGATGCTTTATCCCGCAACCCTACACCTACTTGCTTGCCTCTGCTTCCACGAGACTGCCGAGACCCCGATTTTAAGGCGCCAATGGCAAAAACAGATACAGATAAAGAATCCATAGGACACCGCATACGACAGTTACAGCGAGACAGAGATAACCGACCCAAATACCGAGAGTCAAGCAGCGGCTCAGGTGAAAGAGAAGGACCTGCATATGGAAAAGTCAAGCATTCGCCCATAATAAATAAAAACAGAACACTGCCCAGCTTATCTCGAGAGGTAACAATGTTAGACGAATCCCCGGAAACCATAAATACCTTTGCGCCTGCAGCGAATTCTACACAGGTCCCACTTCAAGAAAATGATGAGACCATAACTAACGATTTGATATCGTTCGAAAAACCTCCAGAAAATACCGTGATTGAAAATATAATTAACAATAAGAAAGACTATCATCTGCAAATCTTGCCCGACACCCCACAGGCATTGCCACACGCCACCAATATAAATTTACAACTCTTCACGTCTCAGCTACCTGAAGAAATAGGCAGCGATACGGACAGAGGACAACGATCCGAGCACAGGTCAGTTCCACCTGACTCCTTCGACCGCACCGTGAACCCTTATTTACCTTTCGCACCCGAAACTCAAGACTCTACAAATGAACAGGAGTATGTTCCATTGAAACCAACACATAAAATAATTATTTCCTCAAATTCTATTACCGCAGAAGAAGGACACTATGTACATTTTACACCTGCTGACTGCAATCTAATAACTTCCCTAGGCAAGTTACTTCTGGACATTGAAGCAATAGAAAAACAAGACCTTCTATCAAAACAGGAAAGGTCAAGTAATAACATCAAATAATGAACAATATAAAACATTCAGCATAGTAATTTCTGACCACTTTCATGATAAAATTAATAAAGGAAATGTGGAAGAAGGATTGAAAGATCTTATACCTGTTCTCGAACAGAATCATGTCAAATCATTCAGAATATCAGCAACAGGAGATTTTCATAACTTACCAACAGACGAATTCTATAAAATATTGAAAGAAGTTTTCTCAAAAACGGATCTACAAATAACTTTATGTCAATGTCTCATCACCACGCCATCCATAGAAGATAAATTAAACATAATTCGTGAAGCTCACGACAGTTTAATCGGAGGACATAAAGGAGTAACAAAAACTTACAAACGCATTCGTTCAAGATTCCATTGGCCTAACATGCGCAACGAAATTCAGGATTA
>NW_026531759.1:0-1431 GCF_026283585.1 Hylaeus volcanicus | reverse complement strand
TGTATGAGATTATAAGGAAGGAAAGTGTGTATATTAAATCTTGTCGATCAAACGTACATTTGGTTCAAAATCACATAAATCATTGTATTATTATTATCAACACCACAAAAATATTAATTGAATAAATATTACAGTGGCATGTTAAGAATAGAACATTTTTATAGTTGAATTAACCGTTCACATCCTATTGAAATCCCAAATTTTCAAATAAATAAAGGACATAGAAATTCATATACGAGCCAGGGCCCGTACGGGACTGCTGTGACAAAGACCTGACCTTGCCGATAGGCAAGTAAAATATATATAATAATAATATTTAAAAATTATTTAAGCTGTGACGCAGGAATCTGTGTCCCACGTCACAAAGCAATCCTAACCAGTGTAACGACCCCACAACATAATAACTTTACCGCTCGAGTTATTATTTGTTTAGAATTAATAGTTGCGAGGCTTTATCTACGACGCGTATTATATTCCAACGATACGATTCAATCCTTACCTAACCTTCCCAACGGTTACCCTTTACCGGGAGATACCGATCCTACGGTTACCCTTAATTGGGAGACACCAATCTTCCCTTTCTTATTCTTTACCTAACCTCTCCAACAGTTACCCTTTACCGGGAGATACCGATCCTACGGTTACCCTTAATTGGGAGATACCAATTCCCAGCAGCTATCTGGTTTCGCGTCAGAGTCGTCTGCGATTTCTACTCCATCCTCAATCTTTGGATCCATTGAAATAAACAGGACTAATCGTATCTTCTTCAATTCTTGAATTCAACCCACTTGCAGGGCTCACACGTGCGTCGCTATCGCCCTGGCTCGTAACATATTCATAGATTTTACTTTTATTACTGTTAGAATAATATTCGAACTCCCTGCCTCCTTTGGGGTACTCCCCGTTTTTGCGATGTGTATTTGTTCTCTATGCACCGTTGTGCGGATTTATGTGTGGCGCATATATATTATATATTATCCACTTACTCTTTAAATATATGTTTATTGTAACTACAATGTGGTCTGCTTGATTCTCCGCAAGTTCCCTGGAGTAAACCCTCAACAATTACTTTATTTCTTGTGATTGGATTCCATTAAAACAAGTTATTTTAATTTTTTTTACCTCGGTGGGAATTTGAATATCAGACGAATATGGTATTTTATATTCGAGAAAAAATATATTGTTGCGAATATTAAATAAACATGTATTTTATATTTGGGAAAAAATATTCCATTCTAAATATTGAATAGATATTCATTTTATACTTAAAAAAAAAGAATACTTTTTTCTACATCTAGAATAAACATCATATGTATATTTAAATATTAAAATGAGATTCAATCTCTTTTATTGGATGAATCTGTATTCAACATTTTGTGCTACTAGGGTATGTGAACCTGACACCCAACTGCCAAAAAATTAACTTTTTTT
>NW_026531758.1:0-1881 GCF_026283585.1 Hylaeus volcanicus | reverse complement strand
ACGCAATCCAAAAGATCGTCGAAGTAGGTTGGCTCAGGATATGCTGAGTAACCACTGCCTGGCCGAGTTAGGTGTGGGGTTGGCGGTCGCCGCGGAGCCATACCGCGTCGCCGACCGCCCGAACTGGGTGGCCGACGCGTTGGGCTCCGTGGTGATAGTGGGCAGCGACACCGCGGCCCTCCGCGTGTTCGCCCGCGGCGACGGGTTCGTAGGGGCGGAGTGCGGCGGCCTGGCCCTGATCGGGGTCTACGCCCCTCTGAGTGCCCCCCTCGCGGCGTTCGAGTGGCTGTTGAACGGGATCCGGGACGCATTGTCCCGCTCTCCAGTAGCCCGAACGCTCGTGCTGGGCGACTTTAACGCAAAGTCCGCGGCGTGGGGTGGCCCGGCAACGGACGCGAGGGGTCGGGCGGTGCTGGAGTGGGCGGCGAGCGGGGACCTTCGGCTGCTTAACTGGGGGTCCGTGAGCACGTGCGTGCGGTGGCAGGGCGAGTCGATCGTCGACTTGTCGTGGGCGACGCCTGCCGCCTCGCTTCTCGTGTCGGTATGGGGGGTAGCGGAGGAGGTGGAGTCCCTTAGTGACCACCTCTACATCCTTATGGATATCTCCGCTGCCCCTCAGTACCATCCCGCTCGCAGACCCGCGCCGGGCCGACCACCGCGCAGATGGGCGCTGAAGCGCTTGGAGAAGGACGCCCTGATGGCGGCCGCCCTCGCCGCGTCCTGGCCGGATGCCCCGGCTGGACCGGTCGCGGACGTCGATCGGGAAGCTGACTGGTTTCGGGAGCCATTGACGGCGGCGTGCGACGCCGCCATGCCCCGAGCCAAGAAGCTACCGAGGCGTGCCGCATACTGGTGGAGCGACGAGATTGCCGCGTTGCGTGCTACATGCAGCGCGGCGCGACGTCGCTTCACGAGGGCCCGCCGGAGACGGAACCGCGATCCGGCGAGGGAGGTGGCGCTGTTTGAGGTCTACCGAGAGGCCACGGTGGACCTCCAGCGCGCCATCAGGAGGGCCAAGGCGAGGGCCTGGGGAGAGCTCCTCGGGACTCTGGACAAGGATCCATGGGGGTGGCCCTACCGCATTGTGCTGGGCCGCATGCGCCCGGCCGCCCCCCCTGTCACGGAGTCCCTCGACCCCCCCGTTCTGGAGCGTGTCGTGGATACCCTCTTTCCGGTAGATCCGGAGGAGGGTCCGCGGCCGCTCCTGCCGGCGGAGGCCAGTAACTGGTCCGCCGGCCTGGGGGTCACCGAGGGGGAGCTCGGCATGGCCGTCGGGCGAATGGTGGCCAGGAATACGGCACCAGAGCCCGACGGCATCCCTGGGCGGGCGCTCGCTTTGGCGCTGTGCGTCCTGGGTCCTCGGCTCAGGTGGCTGTTCGACGGCTGCCTAGAGTCTGGGCGGGTTCCGCTGGCCTGGAAGCAGGCCCGGTTGGTCCTTATCCCGAAAAAGGGAAAGCCTGCGGATTCGCCCTCCGCGTATCTGCCGATCTGCCTCCTCGTCGTGGCGGGCAAGCTCTTCGAGCGTGTGCTCGCTGCCCGCCTGGCGGGGGGCCTGTCCGACGGGAGTATGCAGTTGGCTGACTGCCAATACGGTCTCCGCGAGGGCCGGTCGACGCTTGACGCGATCGACCACGTCCATGCCCTCGCGGGCCGGGCGGTCTCCCGGGGTGGGGTGGCGTTGGCGATGTCGAGACTAATCGCCAACGCATTTAACACCCTGCCCTGGGGCACGATCCGGGAGGCGCTCCGAGAACACGGAGTGCCTCCATATCTACTGGTCGTGTTAGCCGTGTCACGTCACCCGTCTGTCCACCCCAATTTTTCGCATTATGATATATTAGCTGAACATTAATTATTCCTATATTCGTGTATCAAATATTA
>NW_026531757.1:0-1364 GCF_026283585.1 Hylaeus volcanicus | reverse complement strand
TGTCTGAGGATCTGGTCCAGAGAGCGGCGAACTGGAGGGTGATTGGTAATTTCACCGGTAGCGATCATAGCTACATCACCTTCCAGTTGATCGGCGAGCGGCAAGGGCGGCCTCCGGGGATTAGACGCCCGAGAGGATACGTCACCTCTCGCCTGGATGAGGATAGGCTCTACGCCACTCTCCAGGCGGGCGTGGAGGCCGTGCCGCAGACCCCGCGTGACCCGTCCGATAGAGCGGGTGCCGAAGCCATCGTGCGCGGCACCCTTAACCTCATCCGACGGGCATGCGACGAGTCAATGCCAAGGAGGAGGCCATTCTCCGGACGGCGGCAGGCGTACTGGTGGACCGACCAGATCGCCTCCCTCAGGAGAGAAGCCCTGAGGCTCCGGCGACGAGCTCAACGAGCTCGAAGTCGACCGGAGGCCGTCGCGCTGTCGGAGGACTAGAAGGCGGCCAAGAAAGCCTTAACTCGTGCGATCAGGCAGAGTAAAGCGCGGTGTTGGCGCGATCTCTGCGACGACCTTAACCGAGATCCGTTTGGCGACGGGTACAAACTCGTCACCCGAGGACTCGGTGGGTTGTCCGCGAGCCCGGAACTGGACGCGACCACGATGCGGAGCATTGTGGACGCTCTGTTCCCTGCACATCCGGTGAGGAGACACGATCTCGACCCGGTGGCAGGGGCGGACGTCCCAATGTTCACGGCGGCGGAACTCGCCGTTGTGGCCAGGGCTATTAAGCCCCGCAAGACTCCCGGCCCGGACGGCATACCGTGGTTGCGAAGAGGTGTCCCGATCTTCTGCTGCGCATGTACAACGAGTGCTTGTACACGGGTATTTTCCCGGAGCAGTGGAAGTTTGCTCGGCTCGCGTTGATCAGCAAGAGGAAAGGGGAACCAGGATCTCCGTCATCGTATCGTCCGCTGTGTTTGCTAAACACAAGCGGGCTGCTGATGGAGAGACTGGTGAAACCCCGGTTGCACGAGGCGATCTTGACCGCTGGAGGTCTTTCGGACCACCAGTACGGCTTCCGGAAAGGAAGGTCCACCGTGAACGCGATCTCGTGCGTGGTAGACGCTGTACGCGTCGCCGACACGGCTTGCCACGCCGCGAGACCCGTCGTCCTGCTGGTGACGCTGGACGTACGGAACGCGTTCATCACGGCACGGTGGACAGACATGTTGGAGGCTTTGGAAACAACGTTTCGGTTCCCGGAGTATCTACTGTCAGTGATGGCGGATTATCTCCGGGACCGAAAGCTGTTGTACGAGACGTCGGATGGGCTCCGTGAACGACCGATCACTGCGGGTGCTGCGCAGGATCGGTCATGGGGCCCGACCTGTGGAACGTCATGTACGACAGCCT
>NW_026531756.1:0-1403 GCF_026283585.1 Hylaeus volcanicus | reverse complement strand
AATATTTAAGAAAGCAATACGCCGCTGGTACTTTGAAATAAAATTTAAGAAAGCAATACGCCGCTGGTACTTTGAAATAAAATTTAAGAAAGCAATACGCTGCTGGCATTGTGAAAATAAAATTTAAGAAAGCATTACGCTGCTGGCATTGTGAAAATGAAATTTAAGAAAGCATTACGCCGCTGGCACATTGAAATAAAATTAAAGAAAGCAGTACGCCCCTGACACTGTGAAATGAAATTTAAGAAAACAATACGCAGCTGGCATTATGAAATAATATTTAAGAACGCAATACGCCGCTGGCACTTTGAAACAATATTTAAGAAAGCAATACGCCTCTGGCATTGTGAAAATTAAATTTAAGAAAGCATTACTCCGGTGGCACTTTGAAGTAAAATTAAAGCCAGCATTACGCTCCTGGCACTTTGAAATGAAATTTAAGTAATCAATACGCCGCCGGCATTTTGAAATATAATTAAAGAAAGCATTACGCCGCTGGCACTGTGAAATGAAATTTAAGAAAACAATACGCCGCTGGCACTTTGAAATAAAATAAAAGAAAGCATTACGCCGCTGGGACTGTGAAATGAAATTGATGAAAACAATACGCCTCTGGCACTCTGAAATAATATTTAAGAAAGCATTACGTCGCTGGCACTTTGAAATAAAATTAAAGAAAGCATTACGTCTCTGGCACTCTGAAATAATATTTAAGAAAGCAATACGCCGCTGGTACTTTGAAATAAAATTTAAGAAAGCAATACGCTGCTGGCATTGTGAAAATAAAATTTAAGAAAGCATTACGCCGCCGGCACATTGAAATAAAATTAAAGAAAGCATTACGCTGCTGGCATTGTGAAAATAAAATTTAAGAAAGCATTACGCCGCTGGCACATTGAAATAAAATTAAAGAAAGCATTACGCCCCTGACACTGTGAAATGAAATTTAAGAAAACAATACGCAGCTGGCATTATGAAATAATATTTAAGAACGCAATACGCCTCTGGCATTGTGAAAATTAAATTTAAGAAAGCATTACTCCGGTGGCACTTTGAAGTAAAATTAAAGCCAGCATTACGCTCCTGGCACTTTGAAATGAAATTTAAGAAAGCAATACGCCGCTGGCAATTTGAAATAATATTTAAAAAAGCAATACGCCGCTGGCACTGTGCAATTAAATTTAAGAAAGCAATACGCCGCTGGCATTTTGAAATATAATTAAAGAAAGCATTACGCCGCTGGCACTGTGAAATAAAATTTAAGAAAGCATTACGCCGCTGGCACCATGAAATAAAATTAAAGAAAGCATTACGACTCTGGCACTGTGAAATGAAATTTAAGAATACAATACGCCGCTGGCACTCTGAAATAATATTTAAGAAAGCAATACACCGCTGGTACT
>NW_026531755.1:0-1269 GCF_026283585.1 Hylaeus volcanicus | reverse complement strand
AGATAACACATCGGTCAATAAGTCCCGAGCCTAACCACCAAGTGGCAACACTAATGTCAAACCCATATCATTTTCGAAAACTACAACCTTTTTTAGGAATCCAGTCAAAATTTGAGCCAAATCCGACCATCAGTTCGCTAATTACAGCACTTTAAATGAAGCAATTTTCCAATTTTCCAAAATCATGGAAAAACTGCATTTCTCCTCTCGATTTGACACATGTATTCCAGAAGAAAAACGAGCAGGAGTACCAAACCCATACTATGATTAGTTTATGGCATCCTTAGGCTTTCGAAATCAATCATTAGATATGGAAGAATTGAATTTATGCATAGCCATAAGAGCGATTTTGTCGATAAGCCTCCAAATTGTTCAAAATATGTGGTTTTGGAAGAAATCATTGCCAAAATCCGTTAAGTGATATCGGAATTCTCAAATGTGATAGTTCATAGATTTGCTAAGGCCATAGGGCAACTAACTCAAGCTATAGTTACAACTTTGCATGGATATATGCATATGAAATACTCAATCGAAAAAGCCTTGCCGCGTTTTTGGATATGGAGTAGATAGAACAGTTTTTTGGGGATTCGAAGCCCGTTTGGAGCTGTATAAGTAAAATTTGAATAGGGTTTTGCCTTTATATATTAGAATTAATGTATTTTGAGTTCATTTGAATAGATTCGATCTATAAATTGCGGGTAGAAATCGCCAAAAACGGTTTGTAGCGACCAAGGTCGCAAAATATGAGTTCGGGCATTATTAGTGGATTTAGGTATAGAAAAATATTCGCGAACCAGTGGGAAAGATATAAAACAACATGAAAAGTCACTTATGCATCATTTTAGACCTATCCGAATGTCAAATCTTGATAAAACATAGCAAATTTGGCGAAGAAAACTATGTTGTTCAAATGCGAGTTTCATCCAGGTCAAAGAACTGTTTATATGGTGATATAATTGAACGAAATTGGTTTCAAACTGCTTCACTAACCATTGTATTTTTTAGGTCTGGTCATTCTCTGAACTCTCCACATGAATATACTTGAATACAATGCATCAGAAGAAAGTTATACCGTTTTAACGGCAAAATTGAAGCATTTTCGGGAGTCTTTCTCTCGTATAGCTGTAACTAGCAAACTGATGGTCGGATTTGGCTCAAATTTTGACTGGATTCCTAAAAAAGGTTGTAGTTTTCGAAAATGATATGGGTTTGACATTAGTGTTGCCACTTGGTGGTTAGGCTCGGGACTTATTGACCGATGTGTTATCT
>NW_026531754.1:0-6194 GCF_026283585.1 Hylaeus volcanicus | reverse complement strand
ACACCCTGTATACATCAAAACTTCATAGCTACAAGACGCAACCTTAAACGTTACATTCGAACCCACCACTGTGCACAAGCATCTTCCCACCCTCCCACGTCGATTTCCTCCTCGTCTCCTGTAAAAGCCCAAAAAATCAGGCCATTCCGAGACAACTGGAAGAATAAAACGCGAAAGGTATGCAAAAAAACTTTTAAGGGAATCTCGATGCTGCGAATTGTTTACAACGAATTTCAACGTTTCGCGCTTTTTCCCCTAAAAGTGTGGAGTCGTCTTGGTACACACGCTAGTGGATACCACCAGTGGCTTGCGTATTTCTCTTTTTCTGCACACAAAAAGTGGATTTTTCGTGTAACGAACGACACGAGGTGAAAAAGGAAATGGAAAAAACCATGGTTCGGGCGTGAGTGGGTAATACGTGGTCGGTACTGGCCGAGTTTTGTGCTGAAATCGGCGCATTTCGCGTTGGAGAATACGTCGAATACGCCCAAAGGTTCGAGCATTATGACGTGGCCTCGAGCAGTGGCACGATATCGCTATCTGATAACACACGAGGCAACCCTTCGCCCTTTCTTCGGCTCACGGTGTGTTTTCACGACGATGGAAAACGAGGGTCGCAATTACGGACACAGTTGCACGCATTCTCGCGTAAAGAGGGAGCCAACTTTTTATCGGAGTCTCCTGTGCATTTTTAAACGACCAAACGGAGAAAGCAACGGAGGGGGGAAAGGTTTGCGAGGAAGACGCTTAAATAAAAGACGAAAATTGAACCTTTAGAAGTGTTTTTATTTTAAATATGATAAGTTATGTACGTGGCTATAATGACGATGTTTAGATGTTATTTCGGATTGGTCGTCCCGTCGTGCAAAAATATTTATTTTTATTAAAGACAGAAATTAAGTTGAACTTAAGGAGGTACATACATACAATTGTTATAGCCAAAACTCAGTACATTTTTTCCAAGATTTAAACACATATTTTATTTTAATACAAAATGTAATTTTATAGCACAAGTATTGAACTTAATGTATATATACATTTTTTTGTTAAGATATGGTTAAAAATGGTCGAGATGTAGCGAGTCTCCAACGACGTGTGTTTTGATAATACAGTACAAGGAAAATTTAGTTTTAGTTACTAAAAGGATGTAGTCCTTTGTTCTTACGTCTGTATATTTTTATTATAAATATTTTCTTTTAAGAAAATGATAGAATTCTGTACATCATTAACTCTTAAAAAATTATGAATATATTCGAGCTATAAAATTGGACAAAGTAATAATCACACTTTTACTATGTAAGAGTAAAAAGGAATAATCAAATTTTAGCTACAAAATAGAATGAAATAGTAAATAGTAATTAAATTTTCACTACTAATTAACAACAGTTTATTATTCTTTACGAGACAATGGTGTACGTAATTTTATTGTTTCTACAAAAGGAAGTAAATGAATGAAATGAATAATATGTATTGTCACTGAATTTAACATGGAATGACATTATTTTTTACTGGTATACATAATAACTAGACTGCGGATCTTTATGCATTTATAGGAAATTTTAATGTCCAAGAATCTACAAAATGCAAACAATACGCAAGAATATAAAAAAGATTGAAAGTAAAGTTCATGTTATAATATTTGCAGAACAAAATAAATTTCTATATAGGTTCAATTTTTGCAGGCACGTTTGTGAAGATTTTATTTTGCATAAAGATCTGCAGTCTAATAATAACATATTGACTTTCATAAGAATCCAATCATTCTCAATTTGCAACCCCACAAATTAAATTTCAATATCCCTTGTAATTTCTGCATTTCTGTAATTTATATATTAAGTTAAATACTTCTACTATAAAATTATCCATTGTTTTTATTTAAAATGTGCATTTAATTCATAAACAGGAATTTTTCAATTTTCTCATGACAACTACCTCCTTTAAATCGACACATAGTTTCGCAAATTAGAAAAAAATTACTATTCCACACGGTTTTCGATCAATACCCACACAACGGCGCGTAAACAAATTTTCCAATATTGCAAATGAAATCCTTAACAATTTCTATTCATCAAAAATCCTACGCCAAAGGTTAATCCTACGTAGCTTCCTACATATGTAGTTATAGTTCGCCACTGCGAACGACAATTTTCTGCAAATCGCCTTTGATCGTCGTACATTGTGAATGTAATTTAAGCTCATGTCGCAAAATACGAACAATTTATACAGAATATTGCCGGAGTACTTTCCATCGAACGAAAGCTCCAATTTCTCCAGTGCAAATTGATTTTCAGAGGCAACCAGGTGCTCGCGCTATTAATTGTCGCAGGTTCTTCGGCGTCGCGTTGAATGTTTCCTTTCTGAAAGGACAAAACGTCCCTCTCGAGATATTTTTAACTATCAGCAAAGTTTCCCAGCGCCCGAAGAGGGAATCGAAGTTTACCTTTTAACGTGTTTTACGTAACGCGTCCTACGGGAACCGTCAACAATTATTAATTTCGAGACAAAGTCGTGTCCTGTTGATTAATACGAATAAGTCTGGGTTCAAGGAACGCTATCGCCTGGAATTCATCGGATTCGATCCTGCAGCGGTAATTTCATTAACACGTGCCTCGCATTCCGCCACTTAAGGAGACTCGTTTACGATGGAACATCGATTAACCGAAAATGTCGATTACAGGGAGTCTGTTATCGGAAAGATTATTGGAAGGAATCTGTTTCATGTAAGGGTGAAATGCCTCAGGTATGACGAAGTTATTTCAAATTAGAATATTACATTTTAAATTTGTAAATATATATGTTCAAGGATTTACTTGAGGATCAATATTTATACGCAAGGAATTAACCGATTGCAATGGAGCCTTCCGCATTTCATGATAGATGAATTCGTAATGTTCCCATTTGCAACAATTTATGGACACTTTCATTGTTTAAATGAAAGGTCCATACGGTTTGTGCAAAATTGCTATCTTCTGGTGTTGCTCGACAAGGAATTTACCAAACGCAATCAATCCTTTCACATTTAGTTGCACATGTATTCCTGATAATCCCATTTGTAACTATACAGGGTTTCCAAAAATGTTGTAACACCTTGAAATGGGTGGTTCGGAAGGTGATTTGAAACAATTTTTTCCTCAGCGAAAATGTTGCCCGATGCTTTGTGAAGGAGATATTAACAGCCCCGGTGGAGTGCCCGGGGTAGCGTGGGCTACGCGATAGGCAGTCACGCGGTACCGGAAAAAGTTCGTGCGGATTTTCAGAGAAAAATACGAATATTCAAATCTGTTTTAAATCATAGGTTTATTCAACGAAATAATCACCATTTATCATCAATTTCATCAATGACTTCATCAATTTCTTTGCAATAAGTATCTGCAGTAATAGTCTGCCACGTGGAAGAAAATCAACGTGAACGATACCTCGTGTAGTCCACCAAACAGTGATCAGCACCTTCTTCGAATGGAGACTCGGTTTTTGTATGGTTCCTGTTGCACACGACCCCTTCTGAACCCAGTGACGTGATCGTCGTACATTATCATATTCTACCCACTTTTCATCACAAGTTAAAATTCGATCGATAAATGGATATTGCAAATGCTCAGCCGGAAGTATTTGTTTTCTTCCGTTAAACAGTGCGGTATCCATTTGCCCAATCTTTTGTGAAAATTAAGTAAATGAATTCGCTTTCTTGCGGTAGATTCTTCACATTCGAATACTTGAGCAAGCTCAGAACATCTTTTTCTTGGATTGGAACTTACGTACTCCATGAATTTTTCGTTTTCGATGGCAGATGGACGCCCTGAACACGGTTGGTCATCTAGCGATTCATTTCCTTCTTTGAAACTTTTAAACCATTTCTATGCGGTTCTTTCACTAACAGCACCTTTCTCACAAACGCTACAAATACGTCTTGCTGCATTTGCTGCTGTACTGCCAAGTTTAAATTCGTAAAGAATAAAAGCACGAATTTTTACTCTTTCGTTGTCTATGTTTACTGTTTCTATAGCTACACAACAACGAAATAATTAAACTCCACGGTTCCATTAAAATGAAACCAAACTCATGTTTTACAGTTGCTAATTACCATACGAAAATCGATATATAGTTACAATTAACGAATAAACCGCACGAACTTCTTCCGGTACCTAATATTTCCAATTTATTATCGAGAGATTCAATATATTTTATATTTATGAATATTTATATTATAATATAGTACATATTCTAAAATATTATTTTATTTTTACATATTAATTATTATAATATAATATTTTATCCAAGCTATTACTAGAAACATAAATTTTCAAATTACTATTCAGATATTCATTATCCATTTAATTACATCATTATTAGAAATTATTAGAAATTATTTTGTACACATTTCATACTAAAACAAAAGGTACCAAGAGCTGAAAGCCTAGCCCAGATCTAATCCACTTTACTATTTTAAATGACAACGCTTCTATTTACAACATGTGTATTCTCTTAATATCTTTACCGATGATGATTTAAATCAGTGCTTGACAAGATCTGCACTTTTCGGCCGTTTTTCGGTAAACACCGCATCCTTTCTCTTCCCTTACGGCGATGCGCGACGTCCTGCGCGCAGTCTAGGAGCCGTTCGAGGCTCAGGATCCTGTCACTTCGCCTGGAAAGACACAGTTCATTTATAGCTCACCTGTCACCTGTTCCATTTCATCTCAAAGCAATATACTCACTGAAGTATTCGTACATGTGGTGCATGTAGAATGAGCGTCTGCAATTTAATTTTAAATTGATGCAGAAGACAGTTTATAAAAATAGGGAAACATTTCACACAGAAGTACTCTGTACAGACTCCAGAGGATAGAATCCATAAATAGAAAGGAGCTCATGTAACGAAAATTCGATTGATGGAAGTTTATTCTTTATTCAATAGTTTACAATAGATAATGGAGGTTCGTCCGATGGAAGTTATAATTTATTCCAGCATTTTCCAAACTGAGGTCCGTGGCTCCCTGGGGGTTAACAACTTCTCGTAAGATAAAAACCGCATATTGTATCGTGGATTAAAAAAAATTGCTTCATTCTTATTAAGAGGGTCTTCCTACCTAGAGCACTACAATATTGACGTTCTTTGTATATACAATAATAAGTAATAAAAAATAATAAATAATCAATAATATATATTATTAGCTTTAATTGTATTGAAGATGAACTATGGTGGTTGATGCTTGTGTAAGAATATTTCGAATTCAGCCGAGCGGCGACAACGTAAGAAAAGATAGCCACTGTAGGACGGAACGGCAACGTCGCCACTTTAGCTGACGATAATCAGATGTTGGGACTCAGGAAAAGTCAAGGGAAAGGGTGTACGAGGCCCTATAGACTTTTCCTACCTAGAGCCCCCAAAATGTAGAGGAGTAGGGATCGTCGCAGGAGGGTCAAACGTTCCGCAAGGAAGCGACGAGGGCATTCTTGGTTTTTCGATGGAACTGTGTAGTCGTGGATAACCTATTAAATAGCTTTCAACATTTTAATTGACATTATTTAATCATTCTTATCGTTCTTTTAATATTTATCTTACACTTGTGTTGAAATAAATAATTTGTCTTGCAGTAGAATGAAGTGTTTTATTCAATTCTTAGTATATTTAATCAAAATCAATTTGACATAGTTTTCCGATTGATAACAGTGGTATAGTACATGCATCAATAATAGTAATCGCTTGACAATACACGTCGAAGACTTTGGGATGACATTTTCATTTAATCTTGATGTGTATATACGATTCTTCTTTTATTACAAATATTAGTTACTTGATTATCGACAGGTTAATCTTCCAAATAGAAAGTTAATTCATATACTTTTAGTGTATTTTGGATCGGCAAATTTCGAAGTATTAACTAACAAGCAATTTGTGTATCATAGGTTATGAAATATAATAACGTAATCAAATTAGAATAATAATTAACGCGTACATAATATATTTAGTATTTAACGTAATTAATAATAATACATGTATATAACTCAAGAAAAAGATGATCTTGGATCAGTGATGGGCAAAATCGTAATCGCAAATACAAATACGATTGTAATCGAATGTTTTCGAGTTGTGATTACGATTACGATTGTAATCGTATTCGCAAACTTTTCTGCGATTACGACCGTATTTTTAAAGGTTTACAGCCATAGAAATTCTTTACCTCAAAACCGAC
>NW_026531753.1:0-3232 GCF_026283585.1 Hylaeus volcanicus | reverse complement strand
GTAATACCGACCTGCCGAATCGGAGAGGTCACGTGCCGTGTCTACCCTCTTAATTGCCATCCCCAAATCGATCGCTCATCGATCGCGCTCTTCTCGCCGCCAGCTCGTGGCTCTCCCCACCCAGAGCTGTAGGGGCTCCTCACGGTGTGCCACCACCATGGCATCTGCAGATTTCCCCTCGTGGCAGCGTCGAAGGGCGATGGCACTGGTTTCCTTCGCGAGGGTGGTCAAGTTCTCTTGGTGGTGGCCACACCGCGGTCCTGGGGTGGAGGACACCGCGACCGGCGACTGGCCGTGCTCACGCAAAGACGCGGCTCTATCGCGGAGGGGCGAGGGGGCACGAAAAGGGGGGTCTCTAGTGCCCGCGGTTCACTCATCCCTCCACTCTCGCGGACCGCCTCCGGCCTGGGGTGTCAGGCGAGGAGGGAGCGAGGCCCTTCCGGGGATCAGGGTGCCTTCGTGACGGGCAGAAAAAGGATGCCCCGTCACAACGTATTCTTTAATAATATTACAGCATCCTCCATCACAGTTGTCTAACGACAAATTCAAGGAGAGCTTCCCAACATGGCAGAAAATTAATGGTGCTTATCATATTCGAGAACTGCACAGTGCTCACCTTCAGGGGGAATATCATACTAGGGACACGGATAACCATAAATAAAAATTAAATACGGCTTGTATAATTTATATGAAATTATTAATAAAATATAACAACTGAAAATTCGGACTTTATCTGTTTTTGTTATGACCAACTGTTATTTGCCTAACAAAATGATAATTGTGAACCCCTGTACAAATAGAATCACAGAACAATTTATGATTAACTAAATAATTTATTATATTCTATTCTTTAACTTTTTTCCATTTAATGTTATATGCTGCTGCATATTACACGCTTCGCTGTGAAGCATACAGTGACTCCTAGAAATATTCGGACACTAGTGTATGGTTAGCTTTATGACTTAATATCGTAGTTATTAAAAAAGCAATTGTCTTCGTTACTTTTTCCAATAATAAGTCATTTATTAATGTTATTAAAGATGTATGCATTAATCAAAAAATTTACATAAATTACATAATAGCAATAAACAAACGAAAGAATATCACATTTTCGGGTACGATAAAACACGGAGGAGGCATTGTAATGGTGTGGAGATGCATTTCGACTTCGGCGTTGGCAATTTAGTTTTTATCGATGGCATCATGGTTAAGGATGCTTATTTGAATCTTTTAAAAAGCAATTTAAAGCAAAGTGCAGAAAAAATGGGGATTGCTGAAGATTTTAAATAAAACCAGGATAATGATTCTAAACATAAGTCGCGCATTATCTAAGAATTTTTATTGTATAATTGCGCCAAAGTCCTTCATCCACCTCCACAATCACCAGACCTTCACCCTATAGAAAACTTATGGGATAAGTAGAACCAACGGATTCGCAAGGTACCCACGCGTTCTAAAGAAGAACTTAAAATTAGACTTCAAGAAGAATGGGCATCCATTTCGACAGAATATTTAAAAAAAATAATTTCTAATATGCCGAATCGATTGAGACATATTATAAAACAAAAGGGATTTGCAACAAAATATTAATGTGGAACATATAATGTTTAATTTTAATTAATAAATAGTGTCCGAATATTTTTGTGACCCGAAAATGCGGTATTCTTTCGTTTGTTTATTGTTATTATGTAATTTATGTAAATTTTTGGATTAATGTATATATCTTTAATAATGTTAATAAATGATTTATTATTGGAAAAAGTAACGAAGACGATTGCTTTTTTAATAATTACGATATTAAGCCATAAAGCTAACCATACACTGGTGTCCGAATATTTCTTGGAGTCACTGTACATTTTACTGTATCTATCTTACAAGGAGGAGGCACGAAAGTTGCAATCGTTTTTGCAACGGTACCGTATGGGGGTCGTAGTACGCATGTAGTACTGCAAAACCATTTTGGCTTTTGAAAAATAGGCCATCGTTTTCGAGATATTTTGGTTTAAAGTTTTTTATATGTGTTCTTAATAGACGTATAATAAAAGTATCTAGTAAGGATGTTATGCACATCGCATCATTTTATGCTTCAATTATCTTTAACACATGCAAACCATATTTTAGTTGTAAATTAACGTAGAGCTTAAAATAAAAATAGAAATCATCATTTTCATACTAATATTATATACAGATCACTTAATTCCTTCCATTGTACACCTTGTCAGGTCGCAGTATATTTTAACTGACCAATTTCAATATACCTGTGACTTCGAATCGCGCGGATGATAATAATTTTTTGAAAGTTTCGCAGTCATGAATTCAATGTTTTCCTTTACAATGAGGAAAAGAGTGTCTTATGGTTGACGAAGGGAACGCGTGTTGTAAACGATGTTTTTTATGAGTGTGAACGGCCTTTCTTCCCGAAGAATTCTGCGATCCTCCATCGTCTTGATAATACTTCACATCTTCAAATTGTGCGCGACGTTGCAAGAAGGCTAGCAATTCTTGAAGCGTAGGATTCGTAGACTTGCAACTGGAGTCTTCCCACTTATCACGAAGAAAATTGCTCAACCTTTGACTAATTATTTCGACTAACAGGATATCCCAATGATTAACGGGTTCCTTTAAAACTTCGAGTGCTCTAACGTGTTTTTGCACTTGATCAAGTAGCGAGCGAACAGGAAACTTTTTCGAAATGTGCTTTAAATTCAATAACCCCTTGACATATGCTTTACGAATAATTTTACGATTGTCATACCGTTCTTTCAGCAGACTCCAAGCAACCCTGTAATTTTCCGTCGACAATTCAATCGACGTAAGGACTTCCGCGGCTTCGTCCTTTAGGCAACCAATCAAACAATATAATTTTTCAATATCCAGAATTTCCTTGTCGTCGTCAACAAGTGATTTAAATAGGTCATGAAACCCTAACCAAGATTCTCTCCTGCTCTCGAGTACCGAATACAGTGGATGTGTTGTAATCTTACCTCGCTTAGTGTGTAAGCTATGTGAACTTGGCACCCGACTTTTCAAAAATTAATTTTTTCTTATAGAAAACGATAGCATTTCGTTTGTACCTCGACCAATTAATAATTAAAAAAAATTTTTTAAATGATCAGCACCCAACATCGAGATTTTTGAAATCGGTTTTTCCCGATTCTCTAGAATCGTTTGTACCCGTATCGCTTTTCGTTTCGTTTGTACCTCAATAGTTTAACTTATACAGCAATTGTTG
>NW_026531752.1:0-2565 GCF_026283585.1 Hylaeus volcanicus | reverse complement strand
AAAAAACTTTTGTGTGAAATTGTAGTTTATTAACTTCTTTTTTTTATAATCAATGATATTCTACATATTTTCCGAAATCTCTAGAATATAGTTCAAACAATAATTACTAGTTTATATAATTTGCGAAATTAACAAGAAATTGTAACATAAGCACATCAGTTTATTGCTTCGTGGGAATTAGAAAACATTAAATTTCTAGGAAAAATGACTTAAAAAATGCTCTAATAAAAGAATGAAAGAAGGTCCTACCCCAAATAACATCGACATTCATGATAGTTAATTTAATACCTAGAAGGTTGCAGTAATTATAAAATCAAAAGGAAATCCCACGAAGTATTAATTATTTATAAATTAATGTAAATTTCGTTTTTTTTTAAAAGAAATTTTAAAAATTTAACACTTATACGAATACTTATTGCTTCTGTATTTTTATCGATTTATTGTGTTTTCTTGTTGATTTCTCACTTATACAAAATAATCTTTTCGTAGAGATTTCCAAGAATATGTAGAATATCATTGTTTATAAAGAAAAAGTTAATAAGTTACAATTTTACATAGTTTTCTTGGAAATTGATCAGTGTACGAATACTTTCTACACCCACTGTAAATATTTTCCGAGTTTGGACACCGATCCTAAACCTAAACGGTGATAATCATTTGTGCGGTTAGTTCGAAGAGTCCTGTGTGCCGCGTGAGTCGAGTTAGAAGGTGCAGCGCCGACAGAGCGGAAACTATCGATGAAGGGTGTTGCAGACCGAAAGTTGGATGTGAGTGCCTCGGTGGAGGTCTTGATTGCCAGCGCTGCGGACGAAAAGTGTATCAAGCTGAAATGCAGGTAATCTCAAGTAATCCGAGTTATCATACTTTTCCATCAAATCACACTTCGAAAGCCAGGTTAATAAAAAGGAGATTTATGAGTAGACCATGAATATTTATGCATGTCAGGTATGCAAAGATTATATATGCCAATTATATGCCAATTAACAGTAGGACTTGGATTAACTTGGGTTCGATTATCCGGTGTACTAAGAGTACCTACTTTATCTACATATGGTAAACGTACTGATTCTGCAATTATCGATAATCGATAAAATTTTCCTTACGAGTTTATCTGTGATTCGCCGTTATTTTTAATTTTTAATTATCGAGAGTAGTCAGAGTTAATCACATATTGACAGATGAGTTTATTTTATACAAAAAATAAGGACTTATTAATTTCTCCTCAGATCTTGATTATTCGGTAGGGATTTGTCTAACCTACTGTGGTCCGTATCGCGTCGGTTAATCCAAGTCCTACTGTAGTTTTCTTTTTGTAAGTCTCTTTGCAATTAAATCTTGTTAACTATTATTCTTTATCGCTTACGTTGGTTTCTATTCCCATAAGATCGTGTCCGGCATACCGTTTCACAATATATGCTTCAGCTGCTACTGCTGTAGGAAACCCTTGGAGCCATTAACGTATCAAGAAAATTGTGGAGAAATTTACTGTAAACGTTAGTGTGTATACAATTTGCAAATAATCCTCTTTCCTTTTGAAAATCTCTGTATATTACGTATTGGCGATTATCGTTGATTAAGACAGTTTTGAGGATACAGATTCCATCTGTTTTTTTATTTTTTGGCTATTTAGAATGTTATGTTCGAAATTTTGGACCACAAGGATATGGGTATGGCGTGGGACCAGGAGCATTACAGACTCCCATGTGAAGCTGTTAAACCACCCTTAGACGTTCAACAATAGTAAACTCGGTCAAATGTAGTATCTTAAACTGTAACGGAGATATTCTCGTCTGCTTGTGATGTTGTTTTCTTATCGAACGCTTTTGTTTCAATTTATAAGTGACATTTTTTCCTTAGTAGTTTGTAGAAAGCTATTTTTATAATGCATACATTAAAGCACAGTCTGCGAAATAGTGTGTTCGAAAAGCGTCGTATTTTAGTATAATTAGGGATAATAAGTTACTAATGAACCCTAGAATATAGTCGCTGGTGGGGATCTTGTGAGGTCGAAAACCGAAACAGCAGTTACTTCTTTATTGGCACAGGTATCTGACCCCTACGACGGACAGGGATGCCGTGGCTCTAAAGTAATGCATGCTTACGTTGCACGCCGGGACCTCAAGTTACGAGTTTGTTACGAATGTGTCGAATTTTTCCAACCTGAAAAGACCAAAAATTCTTGACGACGATAGGTTAACTAAGTTCCTACCTATCACAGTATTTTCAATAAGTAGAGTCCTTTTATACATTGAGGAGTGTGCTGCAATAAGGAAGTAGCACCATTTTTTCCAATTTTCCTCCTTCCTTAAGGGTGCGCAGGACCCAGAGCCAAACTCTGAGTTGACTTCAGCGACAGTTGCGGAAAAAGTAGGAAACTCCGAGATAAGGACAGAGAGGGCGATACAACAATTGGAGGAGAGACGAGGACAGGGCGATTAGGCTAGTATGATTCTTGTTAAGGATATTGAAGCAAAGAAGCAATATTTTCTAATAATTCTGGTTTTAATATATTCGTTACACTTTGACGGATGCGACTCCAAGGCCTGATTTTGCAATTTTGGCCTT
>NW_026531751.1:0-9068 GCF_026283585.1 Hylaeus volcanicus | reverse complement strand
CTGGACCCTTCTGAAGTGCCGTTTTTCTGCATTACCCCTTTAGGGGGGTGAATTAACCCTTTATCATCAACCCTCGTCAATGCAACTCTGCATACACCCAGAGGACACTTCAAAACTAAACCTCACGAAGTTTCCCGAAGATCGGTAGAAGACTCTCAGAGTTATGACGTTTTAAAATAGTGTCCCGTTTTTTTTGACGGCTAGTGTATATCCACTTATGAAAAATAAAATACTAATATTATTATATTAATTAATAGAATATATTCAGGACATGTTACGTATAGTATCATGTATGTTTTCTATATTAGTGTTCGTCATAAATACGTATATAAAATCAGTAGTTTAATAATAAATTATATCTTCAAATGAAAGATTAAGTAGGTGTGCATATTTTCAATAATTTTTGAAGCACATAGGAATTAACACATAATCTACTCTTATAAATGTGTTCATACCAAAGTTCTTGCATTCTATTATTCTCCCTAATAATCAACACTAATTATTTTGATATCTATCCACTAACCACGTCAATATTAACAAAAAGATTCCCAAAACACGATCCCTTTCATTATGATTACTTGCAGATCCAATTCGGCAATTCACTAATAATAAAATCTCGAAGTTGTCCAAGAGTCAAAGACTCATTATCAGCAGCAGTCTGGAGAACCAAGGATTTAGCGATCCCGAGCATCGATGAGGATTAGTCGACGCAAGAGATAGGATGACGGTGGAGCTCGGATGACGGAGGAACGATTGAACTGAAAAGGAAATATTTAGTTAGAAGGGTTGGTACGTCAAACGTGTGGCGAGACACGGGAAGGGATGCAGTTAAATAACCGCTACTCGATTAGGGAAATCGAGCTTACTGCTTCCAATTTGGGAAGCCCACGATATTCGGTGGATTGCCTTTCCCGATAATAGGTACATAATATACCTACTGGGTATTCCAGCGTGAATGCACTGAATTGATTTAAGCCTCCTCCGCGTTCGTCTCACCTCTCAGTCTCTCTGTCTCTCTATCTCTCTCCCAGCCTCCCTTCCCGCTCTCAAACCAACCCCCGAAAGCCGTGCAACAGCGCTTTACATCGGTCCCATAGCTGCAGGCGACTTCCTGGAGTCAATCGAAAGTTTGGGTTTTCGTTCGCTGTATACCCAGCCTCGCGTATTACCGGCTCCCAAGATTCCGATATCCTGTTCCAGGTAATATCCACGGACTCCAGTCAGCGGAGCATTCAATACGTACGATTAATGGGTATGATCGCCCCGCGACGCGCAGGATCCGAGGATCTTGGAACTTGAAACGTTCCAGCTTTCGCGTTCTTGAATTATTCTTTATTACGCTTCGGTGGTTGTCGGATAATGTCGGGTTAAAAATCAGATTTGGAATGACTTTTTTTAACAAGAATTTTTCTCTGAAAGGTGTGCAAATAAAACATTGAACGTATCATACTGTTAGTTTAATATTTATTATGGAGTTTTTGTCGTTAAGTATTTGCTGTACATAATACTTTGGATTTTGGATGTCTAATATTCCTTTTTCGTTAATTTAGACATATAATATACTACAAAAGTACCATATATATAAATTTAATGCAATATTTCAAAGAATTTGGTGCGATTCTCACGATCATATTAAATCTTGAATATTTATAATGGTGTTATCTTTTCAATTTTTGACTTACGTAGCATAATACAAAGTAAATTTAAATTATTTTTTTAATAATTGAACGTGGAATAGTTTTTTGCTGAAGAATTTATCAATATGAGAGGTGCTCGAATAATTCTGCGATACCTTTGTGAAGTTTATCTTTCACGAGAAATTCATAGAAATATTTCAAAGATGTGGCCAATCTTATAAGTTATTAAAAAGTTCCATAATAAGTGTTACATTTTGTATTAGATACTTTTGGTATTAAATATTTCAATGCTAATGCGACAAATCTATGGTTAGTTGGTGATGACTTCTAACGATTTACAAACTCTTTATAATGATTTGCGATTTTATTGCTTCCGTTCAATAATTGATAGCGATTTTACACAAATTAAGTGGATATACAGGGTGCCAACGTATAAGTTCGGACATACGCAGGGTGTGAATTCTACAACAAATTTCCAACATAAAATTACTCTTGACCATTTTTTGAATTTTGTTTAATTATTAATTGGTCGAGGTACAAACGAAACTATTGGAGGTACAATCAGGTACAAACGAAATACTATCATTTTCTATAAAAAAAAAATTAATTTTTGAAAAGGCGGGTGCCAAGTTCACATAGCTCCTTGCACTCAGGCTCTACACACGGCTGGTAGAGGCTTGAAGTGTCAAAAAATCAGTTTTGTTCCTAATTGAGAAGGCTCGGAAGTGTCACTAAAAAATACATCAAGCCCGATGTCAAGTTAATTTTAAAGTGACAAGTCGATATTTGTTGAAAAATATCGATTTTCATCTAAGAATCCACGCTTTTCTGCATTTAAACGTCATTTTCTCCCTAAAATACCACCGTACAGTTTTTTTTGAAAATACCGTTCAAAAGCTGAGACTTTGAGGAGGTTTTTCCCGAAGAGTGCCTGCCAAACAACTATGTCTTTGAAACCGAAAAACAAATACAGAAAAAGTCAAATTTTTTAAAATTTTCACAATGTAAAGTTTGACCTCATTTTTCACTTGGTAAATCTACGTAATAAATTTTGGTTTGGTATCAGGGAAATGGGAAATTTAACGCTCTTTCGAATGGTATACTTAGTTTTAAGTTTGCACTGTAATTTGGTGGAGTTATAGCCGTTTAAAAAGTGTCAAGTCGAAAACGCCGAAAAAATATTAAAAGTGAAAATTCTCAAGAATAATGGAGAATGTCTAAGAGTAATTTTATGTTGAAAATTTGTTGTAGAATTGACACCCTGTGTTGCATACTTTTACTTCTAAAAATTTTTTAAAGGATACAAACAATCGGATTATCACTCGCCAAATTAATATTGAGTGATTGATTCAAATGGATCGAATTTACGGAGTGCGTGCGTTTCGTCTCGGAATTGTCAGTAGACTCATCGGTAGGGCTGCATCTGACAATTCCTGCCCTAGACGCGTCGTTTTCTTGATGTATGAATTTCGAAATCGTGACGATTCGTTGAGTCTCGATATTACGACTCTTTTTCGACCAACGCATGTCGAGAACGATAAATAATTGGTTGAGTTCCGTGTTGAACTCTATTCGACCAATCGTTAATAATTCGATACATCAATTGGTTGAATCTAAAGATTATTCAGCATTATTCGACTGATTGATTATGGAAAACGAAGATGGTTGACGAAGTCTCAATGATCGACCTCAGTCAATCAATCTTACGTTGAATGCTGTACAATCAGAATAAGCCGAATATCAAGGATTCTAACGACCAATTGATACGTGATTTTAATTCAGAACCGTGTCTGATATCGCGTCCGTTTACCTTAACACGAAAACTTTTTGATCAGAACCGTGTCTGATGAGGTCGATCGTTTTCGGTCAAAGATCCTTGAAAAACTGAACTACTGCAGCTCGATTCGATTATTTCGTTGACCCCTCTTGAGAAAAGAGGAAGAAATCGAGTGAATTGCATTCAAGTATGCGGGGAACCCTATCAATGGGTTAAGACAAATGAATTCAACATGAGTGAAACGAGAAATATATTAATTCTGTCTTTGTCTGGTTAGCCGTGTCAACGTTCAATCGATATATTGATTGTTCGGAACAGCTGATTCGTCGCTATTTGGTTAACGACAGGCTCTCGAAAGATCAAGACGATTGAACGATTCTGTGTGAAACAGAACACCTTGCATATGTCCGAACTTATACCTAGACACCCTGTATACAAAAAATATTATTTTTCATGAGACATAATTAACATGTACTTGCATAATGCAAACAACAATTGCTCGAAATCTATTTGTAGAGAACGCAATACTAATAAAGTATTACATTATAATAGATTTCATATCATCCATTTATAATAACCTAGCTATAACTCTAGCATTACTAGCATGGATTTCAAATATTTATCTTTATCTACGTTGATTATCTGTACAAGAAATAGCATGATATAAAGTATAGTTTAAACGAGTGTTTGATGAAAATAAAATAAATATATGCATACCAACAATGCAATTTATTGTGGCGATAAAGCTTATCTAAGTATTTCCATGAATTACTATACATACTTGCAAATTATGCGACGAGATTGCAGAGGCATTATACGTGTTTTGAAGTAGAGATGGCAGCGTAACTAATTGTTTAAAGTCGGCCCACTCGCAAACATCAGAAAATTTATGTTTAAAGGTCACGCTATACTATTCTTCATTTGCCAAATAGGTTTCAGGTGTAAACTTGCTGTGAAACTTTATCGTTGTTGGAAATTTATACACATCATCGTCCAATCAATGTAAATAAAATTTAATGTTTTATCTGCTTCATGAACAATTTTTTATTGTTCGAAGCATCATATGTTATCTCTTTATAAAGTCATCAGCTAATGTAATTAATGCTTACTTCTGTACTATTCTATGAGGAAATATACAAAAATATATCTTTTTAAACAAAAATTAATATCATATAAACAATCTGTGTAGACTATGAAATTATATAAATATAAAGATAACGGCTGATATATATAAATGAATTAATCTAACAAATGGAAAGTATTGTGATAAATAGTTTCAAAGAATTATTTCAAATAATTATAAAATAAAATAATATGTTACTTGACATAATAATTTAAATAATATTATTTCAAAAATGATCACAGGCGTAAAAATAATTATGAAATAAAATAAGGTGTTACTTGAAATACTATTTCAAATAATGCCGCTTCAAAAATGCTTAATCTACGTAAAAGTTTCTGTTATACGAGACTCTAAATAATTGACGGGAGCAAGTCCCAAGTATTCTTAGCCTGACGTACCGAACAAAAGTTTGATCTTTCCAGTCTCAAGGTAAAAATAAAGAAACTTCCTTAAGCCTTGACCCGCCTGTCGCACATGCACCGCCGTTACGCGAGGAAAAGAATCATCCGACGTGAAATTAATTAAAACTTCGTTAATAGTCGTCGCGTATCCTCTGTGGGGTTTGTAGCACGAAGAATCATCAGCTGGACACGCGATTCCAGATTGCCGAATGGAAAAGGACTTTACCGACTTATCTTCGCTGATCCATGTCGTTCCCGCGTTGGCTGTCCCAGCAGAGAGCGCAAATGATAATTCCAGAAGTCTCAGACACAATGACAAAAGCGATCTCCTTTCGTATTCTGGCTTAACGACCATCCTTCGATTCTAATCCGCAATCGATTCAGAGAATATCCTCGAAATCACGGCTGCCATCAGAGACAGATTACCGATAAAACGACTCTGCGACTCTTCGTACAGGCTCTTGAATTATTACTCTTGTTAACTGCTGCGGAGTTCGCTGAACCCATAATATACATCGCAAACGTAATGTTTATACAGTTAATGTCCCCAAGGAAATGCTTTGTTAAATGCGATGACATCCGATGCGCCTATAACAAACCAATTATTTTCGTTTAATACTTTCCATGAACAGTTTTTGGTCATCTTCTTTTCTCTTCGTTTGGTCAAACGGAGTAATTTACATTAGAAAGAGGAGTATAAATTGTAATATTTAAAAACGAAGTAGATATCGATTATTTGCTAGAAGAAATAGATAGAAAATAAAGGCTTTCAATCTATCTGAAGAAACACTATTCCAAACAAAATTTGGTATGACTCAATTACAGAAATATTTTACAAAATTTTATAAGATATACTTCAAAGAGTACATGCATATTAGTATATACAAATTATATGATACAAAATTATTATGATAAAAATGAATCATTAGAACAATTTCTAATGCATTTCGAACGTCTTTCCAAAATCATTAATAATGATTTTGCTACAATTTTTCATGACATTTATTAAACTATGATTAAAGCTAATTACGTTAATAATTTGATTTGCCCCTTCCTCATCCATTTTCTTGACTTGTCTTGATTGAACCAATTAAATATTAATTTCTGACAATAGTTACATTAATCGTTAATAATACTTATTATTTAGACAATGATAGGAAATATGATTTTTGATTCCCCTTCTCTATTTCGAGAGGCACAAAGCAAGCTACGACGCCGGCCGCGCCCAAGGAGGTATACGAAGGACGAGAGCTCATTCTTCGACGATCCTTCGGTCAGTATGGATCTCGCGATCGCGCGTCCGCGTCTCGCCTCCCTCTAATTTTTCCTTGTGTAGTTTCTCTTAGTTATCGTAGTTTGGTATTGCTTGTGGGTATCTCAGCGTTGCCTGGTTACTTTTAAAGCATGGATGTACGAGTGTCTGTCCTCTGTCGAATAATTATTAATCATTTGTTCAATTCTTTTGTTTGTTCGTAGGTCCATATTGGATTTGGAATTTCGTGCTTCACTTCGGTCACTACTGCTTGATGCTATAAGCAGAGTGACCAACCATGTGACTGGCCAGAGGTCGGTTGCCATCTCCTACTGCGCCTGATTCAAGAGAAAGACTAATCGACGTCTCCGAGGAATCTTCTACTCTCTGGACACGTCAGGCGAAGTCCAGGTTCTCGGCGCGACGCAGTAAGTCAGTCCAAAAGTGCAGTGAGACGGGTGCAAGTCGGGTCCTGGACTCCTGACAATGAGCAGGGAGTAACACTCCGTCTGAGACTCTTCGACTGTCAACCATACTTGGTGTCGCCAGGGTCAGGCACCCCGACACGGTGCTACCTACGTCGCACAGTGGGACAAAACGGCTCTCGGCGATCAAAAATCTGTAACTTTAGTTCTACTGGAGATATTTTAATGATATTTGGAGAAGTTTTCCTCCACATTATGGCCTTTAAGTTATATTAATATAAAATATATTAAGCTAGAGGGTGACGAAATATTTACATATAAAATACAGTGTGTTGAATATCTTAGCTATGTGTTATATACTTTGTGTTTTATAATTAAAATTTACATCAAATCTGTTAATAAATATGAAAGAAAAGAATTCGGTTACTTAAAAATGAATACACACATGTTTTAACAGTGGAAATAGGTTAATCAGTAGGTGACTGTCTTTTCTTTTCCGTACCTCAGATGTTTCACTCGATACAGTTAACAATGCACATTTTCACACCCATACCACGAGAAAAAGAATAACGAATAAAACACCACGTGTCTCTCTGCTTTTAATTTTATTATGTTTTCCGAGAAGAAACTAATTGCAATTGGTATACTCATTATCACGACGAAACTAAACAGATATGAACGTTACCTTTAGTTTTGTAATTGTAATGGATAAAATTCAATCTTGTAGTTGGAAATAGAAGTGAATGCTAAGTAAAAAATTATTAGGGTATATGGGATTAAAACTTGTTAAATAATAACACTTAATAAAAAGAAAGTACACCGAATTAAAATTTTAATTTTATCTAAGTTTTTGAAAACGATTCCCGTACATTCCCGAGATATCATTAGTATCATATGAAAGGGAGAACCTTTCTCTTTCAGAAGCAAAAAGAATTAGCTGCTGCTTTCTGCTACTTTTAAAGAAAACAGCGATTAAAGTAAACTCTACATCGCGTGACCGTTACGGTCACTACTGGAAACTTGCTGTATTACCGAATTAAAATTTTAACTTTACATAAGTTTTTAAAGGTAAGTCCCGTCGAGTTCCAGGGTATAACCAGTATCACATGAAAGGGTGAACCTTTCTCTTTCAGTAGGAAAAAGAATTAGCTGCTACTTCCTGCTACTTTTAAAGAAAACAGCGATTAAAGTAAACTCTGGCTCACGTGACCGCTACAGTCGGTCGGTACTACAGCGAGTGTTCAGTAGCGATCGTAACGGTCGCGCGAGGCAGAGTTTACTTTAATCGCTGTTTTCTTTAAAAGTAGCAGAAAGTAGTAGCTAATTCTTTTTGCTTCTGAAAGAGAAAGGTACAGCCTTTCATGTGGTACTGATTATACCCCGGGACTCGACGGGACTCACCTTTAAAAACTTATGTAAAGTTAAAATTTTAATACGCTATACTTCCTTTTATTTAAATGTTATTATTGAACAAGTTGTTAACATTTTGACTTGTTTTATGCACTGAATACAATCTATACTAATCTAGCAAGCTTTATGATTCATTGGAATTTCGTCTTTCCGAGCAAAGTTTTTCAGAATCTAACATTGAAGTTGGTGTGATATCACAAGCATTTTGCTTGAACGAATTTCAACTGACTTTGAATGCGCACCAGAGCTAAACGAGAGCAAATATTAAAAAACGGATTGCACTACATGAAACACCAATTTGTTCTCTATCTATGTACTTAAACAGTTTTTCCATTTTTCAAAGTCACGAAAATCGATTTTTGATCGCCGAGCGCCGTTTTGTCCCACTGTGCGTCGTACACTGTAAGGTCGGGACCGGGCCCTCGACAACAGGTATGCAGGAAATAGCGTTCTGAACGGAGACGTTGATTGCCTTTCTTTCGAACCAGGCCAACCAAGAAGAAACGGGACTGACTCTGTAAGTCCAGTTACACGATCGCGTCGTGTCGCGATTTCCATTTAGCTTCCATTTAGTTCAAATAATTATTTGGCTGAGTCAGACATAGACTTTGGAAATCGAAGGAAATTTTGTTTTCCTTTAATTTTCATCATTTCGTACTTAATATTAAGCTCGTCGATTCTATGTAGAGTATGCATGTATTCATACTACACTAATGCGCAAAACTTAGCGAACAACCTTTTAAATGGTTCGAAAACATGGAGGTTTTCAACCGATTGGAATGAAACTCCGCAAGCAGTAGTTTTAAAGTGTCGTCTGGGCGCGTCTAAAGTTACACTGTTTGATTGTCAGACTCTGTTTGATGCCCTCTACAAAATGCACCCCTTGAAATCGCTCTCGGACAAACCCACCACTCACAACTCGCCACCCCCTCTAAAATCCACAATTTTTGGACAATGGTCTCGATTTTGGACTCAATGGATTCTCTGGGCTCCCCTGATCCACAAAATATCATCACTTATACCGAACACCTCATAGGCGCCCC
>NW_026531750.1:0-1474 GCF_026283585.1 Hylaeus volcanicus | reverse complement strand
ATCTGCCAGACCAACTTTTTTATGCAATTTGGTATGTCAACAATACACGTTAAAAATTTCAGTAGTAATGATTTTGGCCAAAAATCAAATTATTATAATACGCCATAGTGAAGCGTTGCACCACTGAATTCATGCCAGACCAAGCATTTCTGAACTAGGGAGACATACCATCTTCTGAAAACAGGTTCATTTGTGTAATGAAATGAGTCACCCATTTCTGTCGCGGACTCTCGGACTATTATGTTTTTTTTCGATGCGCGATAAGATGTTTGACATATTTGTACACCCTTTCTAAGCAAGAAAAAAAGAAAAGAAAGGAAAGATCACTAAACCATTTAGGTTATCTATGTAGAAACACTTATGGAAGAATTGGAAGAACCGTATCGCCAGGATCGCGATCAAACGGCGAGACCAAACAGCGGTGAGTCTCGGCTAATTGGAAAGCTTCGTATTGTTTTGAAAGAGATAAAGAGGGAGTGTAAGGTTTGCTATGGCCGTAATAAACCTGGCGTCAGGCGAGAAACCTCATATTATTATGATACGTGCCCTAACAAACTGAGAATCCATCTCGGGGATTGTTTTGTAAAATATTATACAAAAACGAAATACAAAGTAAAATATTTAACAGATTTTGTTTTATATGCTGTATGTTTTATAAATTTTATTATTTGTATACGTTTGCTTAAATTTAAGATCATTATAAAGTACCAGTAAAACGCTTCCCTAATATAGCCGAAATCGTTTGGAGTTGCTAGTTCGCCTAAGAGAAAAAGGCCTCGAGTGCAAAGAGTTAAAACTCGGAAGATTTCGTATAAGCAACCGTCATCAGAATTTTGTTTTTGTTACTTTGTTTTTCAAGGTTTCCTTTGATTGGCACCAGTTCCCCGCCAAAACCCATGGGACCCTACGTCGTAAAGCAAAAAGCGTCGAAGCTAATACCTTTTAGAAATGTCTTCAAAGAAATCAAGACTTTCGACTTCCTCGTTGACATTCCTGAAGTATTCACAGTTGAGAAATTATCAGCAACTCTAGATCCCAAACAGGTATCTTTTGTTAAAGTGTATTCTTCTTCTTATATGTATATTATGTATATATATATATATATATATACAGGGTGTCCCAAAAATGTTGAAGGTCCTTGAAAGGGGTGGTTTGGGAGGTGATTTGAAACAACTTTTTCCTTAGCGAAAATGTTGTCCGAGACTTCGTTGAGGAGATATTAACGGAAAACACTGACTAATCAGAGCGCGCGTATACCATTGGAGCGGCCGCGGTAGCGAATGTGCGCGGCCGCCTAGCGCGTAAGCCTACGTTCCACCGGTATACGCGCGCTATGATTGGTCGGGGTTTTCTCTTAATATCTCCTTAACGAAGCCTCGTACAACATTTTCGCTAAGGAAAAAGTTGTTTCAAATCACCTCCCGAACCACCCCTTTCAAGGACCTCCAACATTTTTGGGACACCCTGTATATAC
>NW_026531749.1:0-2140 GCF_026283585.1 Hylaeus volcanicus | reverse complement strand
TTATTGATTTTTGTGAGCAGGGAAATCTGCTTATGCTTAGTTTAGGCGGCCTCCGCGTGACGGGCTTTTGTCATTTAAACCCGGCTATCACGAAAGGCAACAAGGTATATGTTATACCTGAGACGACACATATTTATCTACGGTGAAATCGGTGGATGGCGTACTTGAGGCAATACATATGTCCACCCTACGGTTAAATAAATTTACAAAACACTTGTAAAATGATACTTCGCCTACTCGAGATGATAAAAATATGTCTGAAGACAAAATGGTGTATGGTTTACCTCTCATGGTTGCTGCCACGGGAAAACTGTACTATTATAAACGACGTATACGGTGTACCTTAGATAAATCACATCTTTTCCGTTCACAAGGTATTGAATGTACCCTGGTCTGAAACGGCAATACCATTAGGAAGACTGACTATGAAATTTTATATGAAAAGAAGCAAGAAGATTGTTGAGGTCCTGTATAAAATTAGAGACAATTATACAAACATATAATTTACCTCCAAACCAAAAAATATTGAATATTATTATACAGGGTGTCCATCATTGACTGTCGAAAACTTTTCCAGGTTATTCAACAGGGAAAAATAAACAAAAAATGTCATAAAAACTTATGGCCTATCTCGTTCCCTTTCCGTCTGCCCGTCTTTGTGTGATTTTTAAAAAAGTGGCAATATCTCAGAAACAGTTAAAGATACAATGCTGAAAATTTGCATGAATGTTGCTCTCGTTACGATACACGTACCATAAAAATTTATTCTCGTGCAATTAACCGTTTGAAAATTTCAAATGTAAACATCTCAAAAGCTAAAAATTACACTAAAATATTCAATAATGCAAATTCTTTGAAAATTTCAAACCAAATCTAACGATATCTCGTTTAATAAAATTCAGCCCTACTTAACTCAGAAAACTTAAATTTAGTTGTATGGGTGTGCAATATATCATATTCTCTATTATTACTAAATCAGCTGTTAGTTTATCTATCGGCTGTTTATTACTCCTTAGTGAATATGACCATATTCCACACCCATACAATTCAATTTTCAACTACAAAATTAAAGTTTTTTCAGTAATGTATGACTCAATTTGTTTAAAAGATACATAGTTAGATTTGGCTAGAAATTTCCAGCAAATTTGCATTATTGAAATTGTTTGTATAATTTATAGCTTTTGGGATATTTACATTTGAAATGTTTCAAGTGCCACCATTTTGAAACGGTTAATTGCACGAGAACAAATTTTTAATGTTACGTGTATCCGTAAGGAGACCAACATTCATACAAATTTACAGCATTGTATCTTTAACCGTTTCTGAGATATTGCCACTTTTGTAAAAATCACACAAGGAAGGACAGACAGAAAACAGAGTGAGAAGGGTGATATTTATTATTTATTTTGGCCTGCTGATTAACCTGGAAACGTTTTGAACAGTCTAAGCTGGGCACCCTGTATAAGTGCATATACTCAACATAAGCCAAAAAACACATTACCGAAAAAAGGCTGGTTACAAACCTGTTAATGGGGGAGAAAACCCGTCTAATAAATATATTTAAAATTAAATTATAATAATTATTTCCTTAACAAAGACCATTAAAAAACTTGTATTAGGTGAATATTCCATCAGACAGGATGTATAGACAATGTATTTCCATACTTGTTTTACCGGATAGAAATTATTGAAAGGATTATCAATTATGAACATGATGTTACCTTCCACCACCTGTTTATCAACTTTCAACTGGCCTGTGATAGCCTGGACGATACTGAGCTGCTGAAATGTATGATGGGTTTTAAAATCTCGGCAAAACTAGTTAGGCTCACTGCAATGACACTAGAATCGTCTGAGGGATGTGTAAAAGTATAAGGCACAATATCTGAAACTTTACCATTAAATAAAGGACTGAGGCAGGGGGGTCGTCTCTCCCCCATGCTTTATCAATCTTGCTCTAGAGAAAGCCATTAGAGCTATTCGAACCAGTCTCAATGGCACAATTTATAACAGATCAAACCAGTACCTAGTTTATGCTGATGATATCGTATTAATTGGCAGGACAAAAGCACCATTAAAATATAATAACATGTTCTCTGTTCAACGGTATGGCTCTACGAAAGACAGGGAAACTGTAGAT
>NW_026531748.1:0-5472 GCF_026283585.1 Hylaeus volcanicus | reverse complement strand
CACCCCTTTCAAGGTGTTACAACATTTTTGGGACACTCTGTATATCATATATGACCCGTTCACTGCACAAATCGATTAACTACACTTTTAGAAAAATCTTAAATTTCAATGCCAAAGGACTTAGTATAGTTATAACTTTTTATATTTATAATAACTTTCCCGAATAGTAAAGATTAACACCATTAAACGGTAAAAATATTATTACATCGCATTATTATTATTATTTGCACATTATTTCAACGCATTTCTCAACTTTTTGTTTCATGGAGTTAATCGATTTGTGATGAATACTGAACGGCTCGTATGCTGAATATATTTTACAGTTAGTATAATAATATTGTTACTTCGTTTTGCATAAGTGGATATACTTTTAGGTTATATTTAGCATGCATTTATTATATTAGTTTATATCATATAAACGGCCGCTGTACACAGGTCACAACAATCATAAATACATCAAACCTGCAGGCTACTTGTTACACTATCTGGTAAAACAAAAATTGTTAAATGTTTACAAATGTTTATTTTGGGCGAGAAAAATGTTCATCAATGAGTAATGAAATGATGAGTAATGAAATTCAATGAAATTAACTTTGTAGTGTTTTTAGTTTCAAAATTCATGCGATTGAGTTTAAGTTATCTATGACGTTTGATTAATATTCATTATTTCTACTTGCGTTGGTAATTACAAACATTCACGGCGGTGGCATGCGCATTATCCGGTTCAACCTGGTTCTAGTTAGTTGAACAATAGATTGACGTGAAACGGATAATGTTATATCACTGTGAGTGTTTAGAATGACTAAGGCAAGTAAAAACAGCGAGCAATGGTCAGACATGCCTGTGAAATCACGCTCTGATGAACCGTATGCAATATGAATTTTTGAAATAGGTTTCTACGAAAATAAATCCTCGTATACAGGCACAGTTTATTAATATTGACATGCTGAATACGAATCTGAAATTGATATTTATTTATTAGTTCAGATTTTTGAAAAATAAATAGCCAAAGTTGATGAAAATGATTTTGGAATGATATTATTATACGTATATTATTAGATTATGTTACTAATAATATACATACAATATGTATACTAATAATATAAAACTGTCCACTAATTATTAATGAAAGAAATATTATTTATTTGATACACAAGAATGTGTTCTCTTTATTATATTAATACAACACGTCTTGGAAGGAGAAACGTTTATTATAAACAGTCTGAAATATACAATTATCAAATCGACCATACCAAGTATGAAACGATATTTAATTTTGATATATTTCAATATATATTAACACTTTACAGCAAATATTGAAATGTTGATATTGAAAATGAGTTAAATTCAAAGATAAATTTGTCAGTTTATTCATAGCGGATATTTTTAAATAAAATTTTACAGTATAGCTTGTTAGTATAGTATACAATAAAAATGTCTGCTCGATCGATACATATAATTTATAATTCATTTAATACATATTATAAAAATTGCACTAAAATAAAATTTTATTCAAAGTTAAGATGCTCTACTTTCAGAAGAAAATAATACAAATTTTGGTTCCGTATATCAACATGGAGTATATGAACGAGTTAAGTATTATTATTTAAACTCACGAATACTATCATCTAAACAATAAATATTTTACAATGACACTCAGAATTAATTTACAAAGCAAAAGAATAATTTTCCGAGTAATAGGCTCAGCTGTTCAGGTACAGTCAGTCTCAAAAGTATTCGTACCCTCTACATCTATTTAAAAAAATTATCTACATTAAATAACAGGTTTGATATTTTCAAATAAATGTTTCCTTACAAATATGTATGTACACGAAAATATATATTTATATTATTCGTCCATATATATTTATATTATTTATATTATATTATTTATATTCTTTATATTATATATTTATATAATTATTTATATATTATTTATATTATTTGTCCATATATATATATTATAATGAAAAATTAATTGGGAACATCAAACCTACCATTTAATTTAGACAAATTTCTCGAACAGAAGGTAGAAATAAATACTCATGGGAGTGACATATCAGACGGTGTTCGTTTTCTGAACGTTGGACCAGTTTTCAGCGCACCAACATTTACTCCCCGTGATATTTTTGACCGAATGACCGTCACCGATAAATCGCTCTCAATTGTCAGCAGCGTGGACTTCCTATGCCCATCCTGGCTTCACAGAGTGGAATTGCAGGCCGTGTTGGTCAGCGGAAGCGAAATCAGCAGGTCGTGTCGAAAGTTCAGCAAACCTGTGCCCCGGAGGCACAGTCGAGTGTCTGATACCGCAGCCGTAATTTCTGGGCGCCCGTGTAGTGCACGCGCGTGTATTGTGGTGGACAGGAGCTCATCGTTCCTATCTCGAACTTGGTACAATTCGATACGGCCCTGGATCGTTTAATCCCGATACCCACTTACCCAATTTTCGCGTCCATTCCACGACACTCCCGCTTTTTCGCTTTCTCTTTCGTTCCGTGTACGTTTGTGTACATTTTTTTGTCATGGTTATTTAAAAAAATTCATCCAGCAGATTGCCAGAGCAAAATATATACGACAGGTACTTTTTTTTTATCGATGGAAATTCGTATTTATTTTCCGTCAGGCGCGCTCATTTATTCTCTTCCACCTTCATTTTATTTATTTACATGCACGTCATGTGTGCACTCGCGAAATTCATTTCCTTTTATTATGTGTACGTCATGGTTATTGAAAAAACTCACTCGACAGATTATTAAAGCAGACGAAAATATGCGACAGGTGTAGGTTGTATCGACAGAAATTGATTTTTAGGGGGCGAAAGGTAAAGTTGAGGGAGTGAGAGTTGTTTAGTTAAATTGCTAATGGCGTGTACCTAAAGTAGGAATGATCAATAATTACTAATCATGTTAACTGTTTAAGAAGTATTTTAAAAGCCTGTACTTTTTTTGGAAAGTGTAAAATATTGTTAATTGGACTCTCCACTCTTTTCCCGGTAATATAAACTGCAAATTTGGTGTATTCGTGTTACTATAATATAGAAAACTATATAAAATATACGGGGCATTCCACGCAAAATCCGATGATTTTAAAAAAACCTTTTTTTTTATTTTCTTAATTTTTTGTTATTTTATAGTACCACTCAAAAGAGGCTTCCTGGTAAATTTTGAGATTTTTTTTTATCACTGGTTCAATAAATATCGAATTTCCAAAAAAAAAAACACTCTTTTTTTGGTTTTATGTTCATAACTTTCTTAATAATGGTCGAAATTCAATTGTTTTTTTTCAAACTTTTCGTTTTTAGATGGCCTTTACAGAAGTAAGTACAAAAAAAATATTACAAGTGTTTTTAATTGAAATTTTTGATTTTCCAGTATTCAATTGTGTTTTTAAAATTGTGAGTATCCTTCGATTTTCTTGAAGATTTTCTATTTTAAACTTCTATCCATCCTGTGATTTTTAAGCTCGGTTCGGTAGTGGGCCTTTCATAATTACTATTTTTTTAGATTTTTAAAAATGAAAACAATTTTATTTCGCTAAAAATTATTATCAGTACCGATTTTTGACAGGGTATACCTTTTTTTTACTTATTACAAAATGATTTCGATATTTTTTGTTCTAAGTAAAGATTTATAAGCAGTAAGTAAAAGTTAGTTCTGTTTATAAGCAATTATAACAAACCTTTTTATTTATTTTCGTGTTTTTTTAAAAATTGTTTGCCATCTAAAAACGAAAATTTTCATATAAAAACAATTGAATTTCGACCATTATTAAAAAAGTTATGAGCTAAAACAAAAAAAAGAGCGGTTGTTTTGATAATACGATAGTTTTTGAACCATTGATCAAAAAAATCTCAAAATTGACTAGGAAGTCTCGTTTGAGGAGTACTAAAAAATACCAAAATGTTAAGAAAATTAACAATAAATTTGTTAAACCGTCTGATATGGCGTGGAATGCCCCATACATAATATACGTTGAATATATTCTACAATTATTATAATAATGATATTATTATTGCATTTTGTATAAGTGCACATACCTTTGGCTATAATTAACATATTTCTCTTACATTAGTTTATTTTCTAAATGTATAAAATTTGCCATATAATTATAACTTTGTCGAGTGGATCGACAGAGAATGCATTTACAATATCCTCCTAACTATACTATACGCGCAACGCATCTACATCGTGTCTTTGTAAATATCAAAGGTTCCAAATATCAAAGAATCAGCCATTCTCAGACATATTCCCTCCCAAGTCTCCATTTCAATGTGGACTACCTTGGTGTTTCGTCTATTTTATATCTCCCTTGCATATCCTACTGAATCAATACAGTAAATTAAGTAAACCTAACTTGAAACCAGCCTTAATCTCCTTAACTCGCGAGGATCTTCATCTACAGCGAAAATGTTTATCTGACCCGTGGCAGGGCCAATCGCGAAGCAGCCAGGCTGACTCGACGAATTTCTGGGCATTAGTGTGTGCAAGCAATAGCAAATATTAGCGATGTGGAATCACGAATACTGGCGTCGCTACTTCTGCGAAAATAGCTGTTGGGTCTAAACGACATGCTATTGCACTAGACACTATTGCACTAGAAGATGTAGAAAAAAATGTTATTCATCAGTCTTTGTTAACCCTTAGCACTCCAAACATTTTTATATTTCTTTCTTGTTCTTTTTGGAAGAAAATTTATTTCTTTTTGGAAGAAGTCAATTCTGTTTTGTTTCCTATAACTTCTTATTGTTTTATGTGTTCTACCTATAATGTTAACACAGTTCAAAACACAGTTTTTTGCACTAACTTTAAACATATTCTATTATTATTTATGTTGAAAGTAGATTGCAAATTATGTATTGATTTCATACAGATGGTATGTCGATATTTTTAATTTAGAAAATAAGAAAATTCCTATTAATTAAGAAAAGACATAATACATAAATACACATAAAAATTATGTTGTAGTGGCGGTTCTGTGAAGAGGAAAGGGGGAGAGGAAAGGAAGGGAGCGTTTCGTGCTGAGCCTGCTAGTGGACTCGTCAGTAAGGCTACCTAGCAGCCCCGTGCCTTAGACGCCGGGAGAATGGCTTATATATGGATGTAAGAGGGATCGAACACTTTTGAGAAACGGTGTCCCTCTAGCGGTGAGGACAGGAAGTACCACCACATAATTGCAAGTTCCTACGTACAAAAATGATGTCGATAATTCGACATAAGAGTGCAAAGAGTTAATAGTCCGAGAGCCCGCGACAGAAATGGGTGACTCATTTCATTACACAAATGAACCTGTTTTCCGAAGATGGTATGTCACCCTAGTTCAGAAATGCTTGGTCTGGTATGAATTCAGTGGTGCAACGCTTCACTATGGCGTATTATAATAATTTGATTTTTGGCCAAAATCATTACTACTGAAATTTTTAGTGTGTATTGTTGACATACCAAATTGCATAAAAAAGTTGGTCTGGCAGAT
>NW_026531747.1:0-2094 GCF_026283585.1 Hylaeus volcanicus | reverse complement strand
CCAGCGGCGTATTGCTTTCTACATTGAACAACCCGTAAAAGCTGAAATATCGTCCACAGACAAATTCCAATGCTTGATTCAGCTGTGACCAGACGCTCTGCTCTTGTTCCAACGATCCTTCTACCGATTAGGGCGTTATTCGATTCCGAAAATAACGAAACTTCGGCGAGTCGTATTGGTCCGCCAGTCAAAATCGACGATGGTCGAATTTCAACGGTAGATTGTGTTAATCTAAGTTAGTTTGAGGATATTCTGTATGTTTATTGTCAGCGTCGACGTGCTAGATTCACGGGAAAGTGAAATAGTTCCTCGAGACGTATTGGTTCGCCGTGCGCGAAGAGACTCGTTATATTTCCAAGTACCAGCGGCGTATTGCTTTCTACATTGAACAACACGTAAAAGCTGAAATATCGTCCACAGACAAATTCCAATGCTTGATTCAGCTGTGACCAGACGCTCTGCTCTTGTTCCAGTGATTCTTCTTCCGATTCGGGTGTTATTCGATTCCGAAAATAACGAAATTTCGGCGAGACGTATTGGTCCGCCAGTCAAAATCGACGATGGTCGAATTTCAACGGTAGATTGTGTTAGGCTGAGTTAGTTCGAGGATATTCTGTAGGTTTATTGTCAGCGTCGACGTGCTAGAATCACGGGAAAGTGAAAAAGTTCCTCGAGACGTATTTGTCCGCCGTGCGCGAAGAGACTCGTTATATATCCAAGTACCAGCGGCGTATGGCTTTCTACATTGAACAACCCGTAAAAGCTGAAATATCGTCCACAGACAAATTCCAATGCTTGATTCAGCTGTGACCAGACGCTCTGCTCTTGTTCCAGTGATTCTTCTACCGATTCGGGTGTTATTCGATTCCGAAAATAACGAAATTTCGGCGAGACGTATTGGTCCGCCAGTCAAAATCGACGATGGTCGAATTTCAACGGTAGATTGTGTTGGGCTAAGTTAGTTTGAGGATATTCTGTACGTTTATTATCAGCGTCGACGTGCTAGATTCACGGGAAAGTGAAAATGTTCCTCGAGACGTTTTGGTTCGCCGTGCGCGAAGAGACTCGATATATTTCCAAGTACCAGCGGCGTATTGCTTTCTACATTGAAAAACCTGTAAAACCTTATATATCGTCCACAGACAAAATCCAATGCTTGATTCATCTGTGACGAGACAATAAACATACAGAATATCCTCAAACTAACTTAGATTAACACAATCTACCGTTGAAATTCGACCATCGTCGATTTTGACTGGCGGACCAATACGACTCGCCGAAGTTTCGTTATTTTCGGAATCGAATAACACGCGAATCGGTAGAAGAATCACTGGAACAAGAGCAGAATGTCGGGTCACAGCTGAATCAAGCATTGGAATTTGTCTGTGGACGATATTTCAGGTTTTACGGGTTGATCAAGGTAGAAAGCAATACGCCGCTGGAACTTGGAAATATAAGGAGTCTCTTCGCGCACGGCGGAGCAATACGTCTCGAGGAACTTTTTCACTTTCCCGTGAATCTAGCACGTCGACGCTGACAATAAACATACAGAGTATCCTCAAACTAACTTAGCATAACACAATCTACCATTGAAATTCGACCATCGTCGATTTTGACTGTCGGACCAATACGACTCGCCGAAATTTCGTTATATTCGGAATCGAATAACACCCGAATCGGAAGAAGTATCCTTGGAACAAGAGCAGAGCGTCTGGTCACAGCCGAATCAAGCATTGGAATTTGTCTGTGGACGATATTTCAGGTTTTACGGGCTGTTCAAGGTAGAAAGCAATACGCCCCTGGTACTTGGAAATATAACGAGTCCCTTCGAGCACGGCGGACCAATACGTCTCGAGGAACTTTTTCACTTTCCCGTGAATCTAGCAAGTCGACGCTGACAATAAACATACAGAGTATCCTCAAACTAACGTAGCCTAACACAATCTACCGTTGAAATTCAGCCATCGTCGATTTTGACTGGCGGACCAATACGACTCGCCGAAGTTTCGTTATTTTCGGAATCGAATAACACCCTAATCGGTAGAAAAATCATTGGAACAAGAGCAGAGCGTCTAGTCACAGCTTAATCAAGCA
>NW_026531746.1:0-1521 GCF_026283585.1 Hylaeus volcanicus | reverse complement strand
GTAATGCTTTCTAAAATTTCATTTCACAGTGCCAGCGGCGTAATGCTTTCTTAAATTTTATTTCCAAATGCCAGCGGCGTAATGCATTATTAAATTTTATTTCAAAATGCCAGCGGCGTATTGCTTTCTTAAATTTCATTTCAAAATGCCAGCGGCGTATTGGTTTCTTAAATTTCATTTCACAGTGCCAGGGGCGTAATGCTTTCTTTAATTTTATTTCACAGTGCCAGCGGCGTAATGCTTTCTTAAATTTTATTTCCAAATGCCAGCGGCGTAATGCTTTCTTAAATTTTATTTCAAAATGCGAGCGGCGTATAGCTTGTCTAATGTTTATTTCAAAATGCCAGCGGCGTAATGCTTTCGTTAATTTTATTTCAAAGTGCCAGCGGAGTAATGCTTTCTTAAATTTTATTTTCAACGTGCCAGCGGCGTAATGCTTTCTTAAATTTTATTTCAAATTGCCAGCGGCATATTGCTTGTCTAAAGTTTGTTTCAAAGGGCCAGCGGCGTAATGCTGTCTTAAATTTTATTTCAAAATGCCAGCCGCGTAATGCTTTCTTAAATTTTATTTCAAAATGCCAGCCGCGTATTGCTTTCTTAAATTTCATTTCAAAATGCCAGCGGCGTATTGGTTTCTTAAATTTCATTTCACAGTGCCAGGGGCGTAATGCTTTCTTTAATTTTATTTCACAGTGCCAGCGGCGTAATGCTTTCTTAAATTTTATTTCCAAATGCCAGCGGCGTAATGCTTTCTTAAATTTTATTTCAAAATGCGAGCGGCGTATAGCTTGTCTAATGTTTATTTCAAAATGCCGGCGGCGTTATGCTTTCATAAATTTCATTTCACAGTGCCAGCGGCGTAATGCTTTCTTAAATTTTATTTCAAAATGCCAGCGGCGTATTAGTTTCTTAAATTTCATTTAACAGTGCCAGGAGCGTAATGCTTTCTTTAATTTTATTTCAAAGTGCCAGCGGCGTATTGCGTTCTTAAATTTTATTTCAAAATACCAGCGGTATATAGCCTGTCTAAAGTTTATTTCAAAGTTCCAGCGGCGTAATGCTTTCTTTAATTTTAGTTCAGAGTGCCAGCGGCGTAATGCTTTCTTAAATTGTATTTTCACAATGCCAGCGGCGTATTGCTTTCCTAAATATTATTTCAGAGTGCCAGCGGCGTATTGCGTTCTTAAATATTATTTCATAATGACAGCTGCGTATTGTTTTCTTAAATTTAATTTCACAGTGCCAGGGGCGTAATGCTTTCATAAATTCTGTTTCAAAATGCCAGCCGCATAATGATTTCTTAAATTTCATTTCACAGTGCCAGGGGCGTAATGCTTTCTTAAATTTTATTTCAAAATGCCAGCGGCGAATTGCTTTCTTAAATTTCATTTCACAGTGCCAGGGGCGTAATGCTTTCTTTAATATTAGTTCAAAGTGCCAGCAGAGTAATGCTTTCTTAAAATTTATTTTCAAAGTGCCAGCGGCGTAATGCTTTCTTAAATTTTATTTCAAATTGCCAGC
>NW_026531745.1:0-1551 GCF_026283585.1 Hylaeus volcanicus | reverse complement strand
TTAAGATTACAGGGTGGCAACACCTCCAGAATTTGATATGGCCCACTATATTGATTGTCGAATTTACTGGTTGGTCCTTTAAGGAGATAGACCCATTCGTCGGGTGAAAAACTTTGAATGTAACGTCCCGGCGTCGTCGATCCTGTCGCGTGTCAGGGTCGGGAGCATTTGGTCGTCATTTAGGAGCCAAGGAGCGACGCGTCCTAGCCCGGATTAGATATTATTACTAATTCTCGTTTCTTGTTTTCAGGTATCGTAGACCAGTATCGCAATCCAAGAGATTGTCGAAGTAGGTTGGCTCAGGATATGCTGAGTGAATTTGCCAGCAAATTCATCTACAGCACTTCATCACAGCCGATGGATGAGGAAGGAACGAAACATTCGTTAGTGCACACGAGGTTGAGTTAGTTTGAAGGATGAACACTGTTTCACTGGTAAAATCGGACACCGCTATCGATACCGTCGGATCGACGGGCGGCGGCACCGACGGCACCGCGGCAGGCGCGACCGGGCCCCGCGCAAGCCGGGCTTCCAGCTTGGTCACGCGGGCCCTGAGCTCGGCGACCGTCCGTTCCAGCTCCACCTCTCGGACCGAGGTCTTGACTCGCGCCGAGCGTGGACGTCGAGGGCCTCATCCGTCGCCTCTGCGGCGAGATAGAGGTGCGCCTCGCGGCGCGCCTGGGGGCGGTCTCGCTGGCGGCCGCCGCGAGCGGGGCTCCGCAGCGGGTGCCGCGGGCCGCACCGCGCCCTCCTGCGCGTCCCTCCCAACCTGGCCCCTCGGCGGTGGGGAGCCGCCCCGGGACAGTCAGCGGGGAGCCCGCGAAAAAGAAGAGAGGCAGGATGAGGAGCGGGAAGAAGCAAGCGGGTGGCGCCGCTGCCCATCCTGCTCCGGCCTTGCCGGGCCGAGACCGGCCCCGTGCCGCGCCTGCCCCGGCTGCGTCCCGGGCGAGGCCTCCGCCTTCGCCTATCGTGCCCTCCCTGACCCGTCCGGCGGACGCAAGGAGAGGCGTGCGGGGGCGGCACGCTCTCGTACTCACGGGGCGTGGCCGGCTGGAGCTCCGGCCGGGCCGCGGGTTCGTCCGGCGCGTGCGCCGAAGACGGCGTCGGTATCCCTCACCGTCGCCCCGGGCAGCGCCATGACCTGCTCAGAGGTCATGGCAAAGGCGGTCGCTGGCGTGCGGTTACGGGATGTCGGCATCCGGTACCGCAAGGGGCAGACCGGGTCCTCCATTTTGGAGATCCCGGGCCCGGACAGCGCTGCCGGGGCGGACCGCCTGGCCGATCGCCTGGCGGAGCTGTTCGCCGGCACGGACGTGAGGGTGTCCAGGCCGATTAAATCCGCCGAGGCGCGGGTTAGCGGCCTGGACGAATCCGTCACGGCCGACGGCGTGGCGGCGGCAGTTGCCGCGGTAACCGGGTGCCCGGTGGACAGGGTCCAAACCGGCATCATCCGGCGTTCCGGGTCCGGGATGGGCACCGTCTGGCTCCGCTGCCCGGCGGCTGCCATGAGGGCCCTCCTGGCGGCTGGCCGCCTGCTCGTCGGCTGGTCGT
>NW_026531744.1:0-2244 GCF_026283585.1 Hylaeus volcanicus | reverse complement strand
TCCGCAGCTCGAGCATCAACTCATTGCTGCTTAGTGCTGAAAGCTCGGGAGATTGTTGTTTATCTCCCAGAACATAGAATTAATATTCTTAATCTCTCTAATCTTTGTTTTATTCTCTTCTTCTTTTAGGTCATTTCGCCGGTGGATTGCTTAACCCACCGCCCGTCACTGCCACGAGGAGACAGACCTTCTACTCTTTCTAGGTAAATATTATATTATATTGACATTATTTTTCCTCTTATCCATCAGATGTATTCTTCGGTATCTTCTTTCTTCCTTCTTTCTTCTTTTCTTCCGTCTTCTTTCGTCTTTTCTTCCATCTTGTTTCTTCCTCTATTGCTTTACCTTTTCCTTTACTATATTGGAGAGAGGACGTCGTCAACAGTCCTTCCGGCTCTTATAATTGTCTTTCTTTTACTAAACATTTCTTTTGCAAATATACGAAAATGATTAAAATTTTCTTCCACTTGTAATAAATTTTCCAAATTTTCTCTACAAATTTCCATATTAAAATTTCTCAAATCATTGTACGCTTCACAATCGAAAATCAAGTGCTCTTGCGTTTCTGCTTCTGTATTACAGGCTGGACACATCGCTGTGTCACTCAAATTTCTTTTGTGTAACGAGTAATTTATTGAGCCATACCCTGTATCTTATTAGATGAACTATCTGTACTGTTGGCTTAAACCAACTTGTTTTATTAACAAATCGTACATTGCGAATAAATTTGTACGTATCTCTTCCATGAATTTCTTCATTCCATCTATTTTGCCATTCCGTATACAAGCAGTCTTCTATCGCTTGTATTATTAATTCCACAACTGCTGACTGATTTCCTCCATTATCTTAAATCTCAAATTTTTATACGTTGTGTAGAGATTCCTCTTAATTCTCCTTATTAATCCAAACTTTACAACTTCTAAATCCATTGGCAGGAAACCCCCAACAACCTGCACAGCGCTGGTTGAAGTGGTTCTGCATGCTCCGGTGATCATTAAGATTGTCGCTTTCTATGCCGACAACAATTGTCTTCTTGGCGCTCCTTTTTGTGCTCTATCATACCAAATAAGAGCTCCATATGTAATAATTGGCACACACACTGCTTTGTATAGTATGTTTAAAATGGGTCTTCTTATCCCCCATTCACTGTTTACATGTCTTTTCAGCGACATTATGTATTTTATTATTTTTTCTTTAATTGTTTTCACGTGCAGCGTAAAAATCAACGCTGAGTCAACCATTATTCCTAAATATTTGATATTTGTTTCGTATTTTATATTACGCTGATAAAACTTGATAACCGGGAGCCGGTACCTATTCAGTTTTCCTTTTACCAATATGGCTTCCGTTTTTGCAACAGAAATTTCCAATTTGTTCCGCGAACACCAGTTTTAAAACTGGCCCACCGCCGAATTTCCTAAAGCTTCTACTTCGACATGAGTATTTCCTTTAACCAATAACAAAACATCATCAGCATAGGCGATAACCTGTGAGCAGTCTTCATTGTTAGATGTTGTATCAAACAATGATCTATAAATGATCAAACGCTCCAACTATGTCCATAAAGATCGCCACTACGTACTTCTTTTCCGTACTACGGATGCTAGTATTTAATTCCAGGAGAGCATCTTCAGTAGAATATCCCTTCTTAAAGCCATATTGTCAGTTACTTGAGAGTCCCATATCCGTGTATGACCTCTCGATTCGGTTCACAATGATTCTTTCAAATACTTTGCTCATCACCGGCAACAAAGCAATAGGTCTATAAGATCCGATTAAACTTAAATTTACATCTATATTCTTTAGCAAAATTATTACTTTAGCTCTTTTCCAGTTTTTCGGATAAATTCCAGCCGATAAACATTTATTGAATACAACAACAAAAATTTCTTTCTTAACTATATAAAGTCTCTATACTATTTCTGGACCAAAACCGTCCAATCCCGCAGCCTTTCCAACCTTGGTCCTGTTCAAAGCTGCTTCAATTTCATTTGTTGTTACCTCTACTTCCAAATTTAAGTTGTTATAATTTTCATTTATTCGACGGACTCTTGTATGATACTCACCTTCGTTGTTGACAATATCACGAGGTGCAAATTTTTTACATAAAACCTTACTGACTCTTTCCAATTTCTTGTAATAGTGTCACGTCTTGTTTCAGATCAAAATGCCGCAGAACGACGACAGGAAGACCCGGATAAAGACGCGAAAAAGCGGGTTCGTCAACTGTCTAGAGGCCTGGCG
>NW_026531743.1:0-5197 GCF_026283585.1 Hylaeus volcanicus | reverse complement strand
ACAAACACACAAACACACAAACACACAAACACACAAACACACAAACACACAAACAAATAAATAAATAAATAAATAATTTCAGGGGGTTTTAAATAAAATTTAGGGATTTCTTTAACTTCCGTCAGGGGAAATCGTTTTGTACTGATAACCAGTATCTGGTTGGTTACATTGAGTACTGCGCGTTCAGCTTTTTCGACGCGCATGCGCGACTAAGAGCCGGATCGGAAATCACAGATCACAGTAAGGATATCGCAAAATGAAAAGGACGCTATAATGGACAGGTACGTAGCAATGAAAATAAAATTTCATATTATTGTATTACTTTTAATTTATTAACCTTCTGTCTTTTTACTTTAGACATCAATACCAAATGGCAGTAGAAAATGTAAGTAATAAATATAATACTATTCACATACTTTTTTAGTTACAACTTCTATTGTTTAAATTATTGTTTAAAACGGAAAAGGTATAAATTTTAATTAAATTAATTACACTGTCCAACGTGATTTTTTTTCCGCGATATCCACTAGGTGATTCTAATAGGATTCCTCGTCCTCAATACGAATCTCAAAGCGAAATTGCTCCATCACCCTTGGTTTTCGAGAAATACAAGATTTTGAAAAACGGTCGATTTTGAGAGAAAACGTAGTACTACTTGAAAACTACGAATGCTAGAAAATTTTATTTAGTTTTAAAAGGTAGAGGAGTGTTTTCTGAATATGAAGACATATTCCTTTAGAATTATCTGCTCCTTTGAATGCATGTAAATGAACACTGAATTTTTCACGAAATACTTTTGTATTTTAATGAAAAGTTATTCACCTAGGTCGAATTTACACTACGTTATCGGATTCTGCAAACATTTCTGAAGGGAAAACTACCCGCGGCAAATGTTGGAACGGTTTCTAGTCCATACGGTTTGACAAAATGTCAATTTGGAACGCGTGAACGGTGTTTTGCCGCTGCATAGCCATTGCTCGGTATGTATCGGTCAGTCAGGGCCGTCGCTACGGGATTCGCCTAATCGGCGCCACACGCTATCGGTTTTTGTTGTTACTACGAAATTTTATGTATCCTCATGTATGGAAAGTATTTATATCCGTTATTAAACCATTATTTTTTACGTTATGTATCGTAACGCATTTTTTTTTTAAAAGAAACAAATAGTTGTAAGAGTAATGGTTCAATAAACGGACAATTTGTTATAAAATCATATATTGTTACGTGCTTTTCACAACAAGTTTGTTGACGTTAAGTAGCCATCTTTGATCTTAGTCGTTTTAAATATCTCGTTCTATACAATTATAAAATTTTAATCATTAATTTTTAAATTAATTGTATCATCAATTATTCGACTTTTGTTAATTTGGTATTGAGCAAACTTTATTTAAATCTAAATTGAATTATTTAACAATTAATTCAATCTATAATTGTATATTTTGTTGTTAATTTTTAATGAAAACTTCTACCTAACAAATTTCTCTTTAGAGCAGAGTTTACCCCCCAAGCACTAACTTAAATAAAAAAAGATTAAAGTATCGAAAAGTAGAAACATAAGCTTTAAAATGGTTTTCTATTCGTCAATGTGGGGTGAATTTTAACGAAGTTACGAGAATTTGATGGTTATTATTCAGGCGCGTGGCGACAATTGTGCAGAACGCATGACGACAGCCCTAATTCACCGATATAAAGCGAGCGAAGCCTGCGCGCCGACAAACAGAATTCGTGCGTTCTAAATTAATATTGTCTGGATCTGTACGAACTAGAAAACGTTCCTATAATGCATAGTAAATTCGACCTAGACGAATAACTTTTCATAAAAATACAAAAGTATTTCGTGAAAAGTACTCGCGTCGGCAACTTTTTGAATTTCGGTGATCATTTACAGGCATTCAAAGGAGCAGATAATTCTAAAGGAATATGTTTTCATATTCAGAAAACACTCCTCTATCTTTTAAGACTAAATAAAATTTTCTAGCGTTCGTAGTTTTCAAGTAGTACTACGTTTTCTCTCAAAATCGACCGTATTTACAAAATCTCGAATTTCTCGAAAACTAATGGTGATGAAGCAATTTCACTTTCAGATTCGTATTTAGGACGAGAGAACAAGAATCACTTAGTGGATATCGCGGAATTTAAAAGAAGTTTAAATTTGTTGGAGAGTGTTATCCAATTCTTTTAAAATTTGGAGGTTAACATGTCTAATACATTATCTTGTAGAAATCGTATGGTTCTTGCGATATGTTGTAAATTTTTTCTTTTACAGACAATTTTGCAATGAAATTTTCGAAAAATAATTGATTCTTTTTTGTTTGTGCACCAGTTTACGAGAAAACGGTATTTCCAAATTTCTACGCGCTGTCTGCTAGCTTTTGCAATGTGTTTACAGAAAATGTTTGGTTTTTTGTTCTAGGTTGAAAACTGTGTGCTAAATCCTTTCGCCCTTTTGAGGCCTCGAGTAAAAGATGCTTTGAAATCTTAGGTACTGAAGACGCCATTTTAGAAGAAAGCATATAACAAAATTTTGTTTTTACACATTAAATTTAATAAAATACCGTCCTTGAATTTTTCGGTGCTTTTAACACTTTATCTACCGGGCTATTTAGAAGCAGAATCTAATTAAAAAAAGAATTTACTACAGTAGCATATGCCAATCTAGGCTGACAATAATTCCTTTATACTGTTACTAGGTACATCGAAAGCCAAGTCTGTTACCAAACACTGAACATTGTGAGTAGATAATCATTAACACAGTAAATAAATTCGAATAACTAAGTACTGCAATTAAAAAGTCTATAAGTAGGCTCCCGGTAAATAAAGTTTTAATCCATTTCTGAAAAAAATTCTCGAACGTAGCTTATTTTGGGGGGACCTGGAGTGGCCTTACTCCCTAATTGAATAGAGAAAAAGAAAGGGAGAGAGGGTAAAGAAAGTAAATATATATATTTCATATGATATTAATTTTATCTGTAAATAACACATACAAATCATGTTTTAGTTGCAAATTAACGTGGAGCTTAAAATAAAAATACATCAGTCTTCTATTATAGTAAGCATAGAGTCTACAATACATAGTGTGTCTGAAGCCAGGTATAGGAAAGAGACCAGTTTCCATCTTTTAAGTTTTCAGAAGTAAGCAGAACGAATGGCATAAAGTCTTGTTGCAAGATATTGAAATGTTATTGGTGAAGTGAAGAAATGAATGAAGAGATCCACTATTTATAACGCACAATTTATTATGTTAGAATACAAAAATTAATCTAAGACGTTTACGAGTAAATTTAAATACTGTTAATGAAAAATGAATAAACTTAATGACAAGTATTGAAATTGTTGGTGGTCTTTCTTCATTTCTGTTTTACAAATATTTATTATTATAACCATTGAAAAATTTAACCAATTTGATGATGCATTAAATTTACAAATTTTGAAAAATTAGAGGAAGTGATTCAAATATGGGCTATCACTTTTACAATATCTTCGTGCCTACTGGTCGTGCCTATTCATTCAAAGTAGTTAATTTTTGTTTTACTTACTTCCTCAAACGATCCTGATGGCGATAGAGGGTTCAAAACGCTGATAACCAGTTTTAGTATTCCAAACCATATCATCCAACATAAATGGGAAAATGCCGGTTTTTCAAGGAGTAGTCTAAATATGGGCTACTTGTATACAAAAAGTAATTTATGACGTTATAAGTATAAAAATACTTTCTTATTTTTTACTTTTCTTCACTTTTTACTTGCAAAACTCACATGTAGGGTGTCCCGCCTAACCTTTGCATCTAAATATCTCGCGTGTTTTTTGTTTAGAAAAAAATGTTAGAGGAAACTATTGTTTGGTATGGAGGGGTATATACATGTATATATATATATATTTTGTACTATGGTACTCAAGAAGATCAAGACCATATTTTTAGAGATTTTAAGGTCATTGATGTTAATTTAAATTTGATAGAGCATTTTCATTATTGTAATATTGTAGCTGATAAAAAGACAAATTCAAACATGTATGTATAATATAGTTGACCTTCAAATGACCTTATAAGGAGCTAGTCTTATAAAATCATATTCCAATGTAGACAGTGTTTTCATACCATCCAAAACTTCAAGTTTGTGGTCTCAACAGCCATGACAAACTAAGCAAATCGATTCAAACAGGTGCTATCTACTATATGTATACATCTATGTATACATCTAGCTTCATACATCTAGTTTGAGATGAGATAAGAGCTATTTCCTTCACTCAAGGAGTAAGACAAAAAGAAATTCAATTATACATAACTTGAAAAATTGCGGGAATGTAGGTTGTCTGATAAAACGAAGATGGTAATTTGAACAGAACGATTACAGTCAATGTAGTAATCCAATTCATTAACAAAATGATACTAACATTACTTGAAATGAACTTCAAGTTTCATTGTTGAAGACAGATTTTAAGTGAGTAAACCTTTACTTCTATTTAAACTCAATTTTCAATTGGAATTAAATTCAATTGCAATACAAAAGGGAAAGTCAATTGTCACTTGGTTATTATCAATTGTTAATTCAATTAAATTTTGCCCAACATTGCTACGTAGAAAGCAACGCTACGCAATTGAACGTGTCTTATGCGAAATATAATTCGCAATGTTGTTTGAAAAAATTTGATTATGGTCGAGTTATGCGTGTCGGAGTATCATAATTTTACTGTAATACGCATTGAAAGTGTTATATGATATTTCAATGGAGCATTTATCGTATTATTTTTGAAGATCCACATTATCATTCCTTAGGAAACAAAATTTTCAATACCTTGAAATTGTCATGCAGTTGTAACCGCTTAAGTTGAAAACAGTGAAACGTTGATCATTTTTGCAGACTCAGGGGATATCACCAATGAGCGAGTGTACAGGAAGTTCAAAAGTTATCGACACGCTTTTTTTGTTACCACATAATCAAACAGGCCGCGAAGTCGTGTTCAGACAATCTTAATTTTTTCACGATAAAGCGTTCGAATGCACTAAGGGGTCCTTTTTTACGTGGGATGATCGCACGCGTGAGAAATAAAATAATTTTTGAGAAAAAAATAAAAGACTTCAAAAAAGTAAAAGAATTACGCCAAGTACATGAAAAAGTGGAGGATTCAAGGAGTTATCATTGAAAAGTAGAAAATCCCCATAAAAAACTACAAGAAAATAGAAAAAGATGTGAAATCG
>NW_026531742.1:0-1349 GCF_026283585.1 Hylaeus volcanicus | reverse complement strand
GCGTTTAGCTTACTTACATTTTATTTTATCTGGCATGCGGCGCATGCCAGATAAAATAAAATGTAAGTAAGCTAAACGCCGCTTGCACTTTAACATAGTATTTAAGTAAGCAATTCGCCGCTGGCACTTTGAAATAGAATTTAGGAAAGCAATACGCCACTGGCACTTTGAAATGGAATTTAGGAGAGCTATGCGCCGCATGCCAGATAAAATAAAATGTAAGTAAGCTAAACGCCGCTTGCACTTTGACATAGTATTTATGTAAGCAATTCGACGCATGCAATTTGAAATACAATTTATAAAAGCAAAACGTCGCCGGCACAGTGAAATACATTATAGAAATGCAATACGGCTCTGGCGTTTTGAAGTACAATTTAAGTAAGCACTACGCCGCTGGCACTGTTAAATAGAATTTAGGAAAGCATTACGCCGCTAGCACTTTGAAATAGAATTTAAGTAAGCAATACGCCGCTGGCACTTTGACATAGAATTTATGTAAGCAATGCGCCGCATGTAATTTGAAATACAATTTATAAAAGCAATACGTCGCCGGCACATTGAAAGAAATTTTAGAAATGCAATACGGCGCTGGCATTTTGAAATACAATTAAAGTAAGCACTACGCCGCTGGCACTTTGAAATGGAATTTAGGAAAGCATTACGCCCCTGGCACTGTGAAATAGAATTTCGAAAACCAATTCGGCGCTGGCATTATGAAATACAATTTAATTGAGCACTACGCCGCTGGCACTTTGAAATAGATTTTAGGAAATCATTACGTCGCTGGCACTTTGAAATAGAATTTAGGAAAGCAATACGCCGCTGACACTTTGAAATAGATTTTAGGAAAACAATACGCCGCTGGTACTTTGAAATAAAAATTAAGTAAGCACTACCCCTCTGGCACTTTGAAATAACCTTTATGGAAGCTATACGCCGCTTTCAATTTGAAATAAATTTTAGAAATGCAATACGGCGCAGGCATTTTGAAATACAATTTAAGTAAGCACTACGCCGCTGGCACATTGAAATAGAATTTAGAAAACCAATACGCCGTTGGCACTTTGAAATAGAATTTAGGAAACTATGCGCCGCATGCAAGTTACAATAAACTGTACGTAAGCACTACGCCGCTGTTACTTTGAATTAGAATTTGTGTATGCATTACGCCGCTGGCACTTTGAAATAGAATTTAGGAAAGCAATACGCCGCTGGCACTTTGAAATAGAATTTAGGAAAGCAATACGCCGCTGGAACTTTGAAATAAAATTTAAGGAAGCTAAACGCCGCTTGCACCTTGATATAGAATTTAAGTAAGCAATACGCCGCTGGAACTTTGAAATAGAATT
>NW_026531741.1:0-2199 GCF_026283585.1 Hylaeus volcanicus | reverse complement strand
CTGGAATTTGTCTGTGGACGATATATCAGCTTTTACGGGTTGTTCAAGATAGAAAGCAGTACGCCGCTGGTAATTGGAAATATAACGTGTCTCTTCACGCACGGAGGACCAATACGTTTCGAGGAACTTTTTCACTTTCCCGTGAATCTAGCACGTCGACGCTGACAATAAACATACAGAATATCCGCAAACTAGCTTACCCTAACACAATCTTGCTTTGAAATTCGACCATCGTCGATTTTGACTGTCGGACCAATTCGACTCGCCGAAATTTCGTTATTTTCGGTATCGAGTAACACCCGAATCGGTAGAAGTATCATCCGAACACGAGCAGAGCGTCTGGTCACAGCTGAATCAAGCATTGGAATTTGTCTGTGGGCGATATATGTCAGCTTTTACGGGTTGTTCAATATAGAAAGCAATTCGCCGCTGGTACTTGGAAATATAACGAGTTTCATCGCGCACGGCGGACCAATACGTCTCAAGGAACTTTTTCACTTTCCCGTGAATCTAGCACGTCGACGCTGACAATAAACATACAGAATATCCTCAAACTAGCTTAGCCTAACACAATCTTGCTTTGAAATTCGACCATCGTCGATTTTGACTGTCGGACCAATTCGACTCGCCGAAATTTCGTTATTTTCGGAATCGAATAACACCCGAATCGAAAGAAGTATCATTGGAACAAGAGCAGAGCGACTGGTCACAGCCGAATCAAGCATTGGAATTTGTCTGTGGACGATATTTCAGCTTTTACGGATTGTTCAAGGTAGAAAGCTATATGCCGCTGGTACTTGGAAATATAACGTGTCTCTTCACGCACGGCGGACCAATACGTCTCGAGGAACTTTTTCACTTTCCCGTGAATCTAGCACGTCGACGCTGACAATAAACATATAGAATATCCTCAAACTCGCTTAGCCTAACACAATCTACCGTTGAAATTCGACCAAGATCGATTTTGACTGACGGACCAATTCGACTCTCCGAAATTTCGTTATTTTCGGTATCGAGTACTTCCCGAATCGGTAGAAGTATCATCGGAACAAGAGCAGAGCGTCTGGTCACAGCTGAATCAAGCATTGAAATTTGTCTGTGGACGATATATCAGCTTTTACGGGTTGTTCAAGATAGAAAACAGTACGCCGCTGGTACTTGGAAATATAACGTGTCTCATCACGCACGGAGGACCAATACGTCTCGAGGAACTTTTTCACTTTCCCGTGAATCTAGCACGTCGAAGCTGATAATAAACATACAGAATATCCTCAAACTAGCTTAGCCTAACACAATCTTGCGTTGAAATTCGACCATCGTCCATTTTGACTGTCGGACCGATACGACTCTTCGAAATTTCGTTATTTTCGGTATCGAGTAACACTCGAATCGGTAGAAGTATCATCGGAACAAGAGCAGAGCGTCTGGTCACAGCTGAATCAAGCATTGGAATTTGTCTGTGGACGATATATATCAGCTTTTACGGGTTGTTCAAGATAGAAAGCATTACGCCGCTGGTACTTGGAAATATAACGTGTCTCTTCGCGCACGGCTGACCAATACGTCTCCCGGAACTTCTTCGCTTTCCCGGGAATTTGGCACGTCGACGCTGACAATAAACATACAGAATATCCTCAAACTAGCTTAGCCTAACACAGTCTACCGTTGAAATTCGACCAAGATCGATTTTGACTGTCGGACCAATTCGACTCTCCGAAATTCCTTTATTTTCGGAATCGACTAACACCCGAATCGGTAGAAGTATCATCGGAACAAGAGCAGAGCGTCTGGTCACAGCTGAATCAAGCATTGGAATTTGTCTGTGGACGATATATCAGCTTTTACGGGTTGTTCAAGATAGAAAACAGTACGCCGCTGGTACTTGGAAATATAACGTGTCTCTTCACGCACGGAGGACCAATACGTCTCGAGGAACTTTTTCACTTTCCCGTGAATCTAGCACGTCGACGCTGACAATAAACATATAGAATATCCTCAAACTCGCTTAGCCTAACACAATCTTGCGTTGAAATTCGACCAAGATCGATTTTGACTGTCGGACCAATTCGACTCTACGAAATTCCGTTATTTTCGGAATCGACTAACACCCGAATCGGTAGAAGTATCATCGGAACAAGAGCAGAGCGTCTGGTCACAGACAAATTCCAATGCTTGATTCAGCTGTGACCAGACGCTCTG
>NW_026531740.1:0-1190 GCF_026283585.1 Hylaeus volcanicus | reverse complement strand
GAAGAGACTCGTTATATTTCCAAGTACCAGCGGCGTATTGCTTTCTACCTTGAACAACCCGTAAAAGCTGAAATATCGTCCACAGACAAATTCCAATGCTTGATTGGGCTGTGACCAGTCGCTATGCTCTTGTTCCAATGATACTTGATTCGATTCGGGTGATATTCGATTCCGAAAATCACGAAATTTCGGCGAGACGTATTGGTCCGACAGTCAAAATCGACGATGATCGAATTTCAACGGTAAATTGTGTTAGGCTAACCTAGTCTTAGGATATTCTGTATGTTTATTTTCAGCGTCGACGTGCTAGATTCACGGGACAGTGAGAAAGTTGCTCGAGACGTATTGGTCCGCCGTGCGCGAAGAGACTCGTTATATTTCCAAGTACCAGCGGCGTAATGTATCTACATTGAACAACCCGTAAAACCTGAAATATCGTCCACAGAAAAATTCCAATGCTTGATTCAGCTGTGACCAGACGCTCTGCTCTTGTTCCAAGGATACTTCTTTGGATTCGTGTCATATTCGATTCCGAAAATAACGAAATTTCGGCGAGTCGTATTGGTCCGACAGTCAAAATCGACGCTGGTCGAATTTCAACGACAGATTGTGTTAGGCTAAGCTAGTTTGTTGATATTCTGTAAGTTTATTGTCAGCGTCGACGTGCTAGATTCACGGGAAATTTAAAAAGTTCCTCTAGACGTATTGGTCCGCCGTGCGCGAAGAGACACGTTATATTTCAAGTATCTGCGGCGTGTTCCTTTCTACCTTGAACAACCCGTAAAAGCTGAAATATCGTCCACAATCAAATTCCAATTCTTGATTCAGCTGTGACCAGACGCTCTGCTCAAGTTCCAATGATAATTCTTTCGATTCGTGTGATATTCGATTCCGAAAATAACGAAATTTCGGCGAATCGTATTGGTCCGGCAGTCAAAATCGACGATGGTCGAATTTCAACGGTAGATTGTGTTAGGCTAAGCATGTTTGAGGATATTCTGTAAGTTTATTGTCAGCTTCGACGTGCTAGATTCACGGAAGGTGAAAAAGTTCCTCGAGACGTATTGGTCCGCAGTGCGCGAAGTGACTCGTTATTTTTCCAAGTATCTGCGTCGTGTTCCTTTCTACATTGAACAACCCGTAAAAGCTGAAATATCGTCCACAGACAAATTCCAATGCTCGATTCAGCT
>NW_026531739.1:0-1473 GCF_026283585.1 Hylaeus volcanicus | reverse complement strand
TTCAATTTCATTTCACAGTGCCAGCGGCGTAATGCTTTCTTTAATTTCATATCAAAGGGCCAGCGTCGTAATGCTTTCTTAAATGTCATTTCACAGGGCCAGTGGCGTAATGATTTCTTATATTTTATTTCAAAATGCCAGCGGCGTAATGCTTTCTTAAATTTTATTTGAAACTGCCAGCGGCGTAATGCTTTGTTAAATTTGTTTCAAACTGCCAACGGCGTAAAGCTTTCTTATATTCAATTTCACAGTGCCAGCCGCGTATTGCTCTCTAAAATTTCATTTCACAGTGCCAGCGGCGTAATGCTTTCTTAAATATTATTTCAAAATACCAGGGGCGTATTGCTTTCTTAAATATTATTTCAAAGAGCCAGCGGCGTATTGCGTTCTTAAATATTATTTGCTAGTGCCAGCTGCGTAATGCTTTCTTAAATTTGTTTCAAACTGCTAACGGCGTAATACTTTCTTAAATTTCATTTCACAGTGCCAGCGGCGAAATGCTTTCTTAAATTTTATTTCAAAATGCCAGCTGCGTATTGCTTTCTTAAATTTCATTTCACTGTGGCATCCCCGTATTGCTCTCTAAAATTTCATTTCGCAATGCCAGCGGCGTAATGCTTTCTTAAATATTATGTCAAAATTCCAGCGGCGTATTGCTTTTTTAAATTTCATTTCACAGTGCCAGCGGCGTATTGTTTAATTCAATTTCATTTCACAGTGCCAGCGGCGTAATGCTTTCTTTAATTTCATATCAAAGGGCCAGCGTCGTAATGCTTTCTTAAATGTCATTTCACAGGGCCAGTGGCGTAATGATTTCTTATATTTTATTTCAAAATGCCAGCGGCGTAATGCTTTCTTAAATTTCATTTCATAGTGCCAGGGCCGTAATGCTTTCTTTAATTTTATTTCAAAATGCTCGCGGCGTATTGCTTTCATAAATTTCATTTCACAGTGCCAGCGGCGTAATGCTTTCTTTAATTTTATATCAAAGGGCCAGCGGCGTAATGCTTTCTTAAATTTTATTTCAAATTGCCAGCTGCATATTTCTTGTCTAAAGTTTATTTCAAAGTGCCAGGGGCGTAATGGTTTCTTAAATTTTATTTCAAATAGCCAGCGGCATATTTATTGTCTAAAGTTTATTTCAAAGTGCCAGGGGCGTAATGGTTTCTTAAATTTTATTTCAAACTGACAGCTGCGTAATGCTCTCTTAAATTTTATTTTCACAATGCCAGCGGCGTAATGCTTTCTTAAATTTCATTTAACATTGCCAGCTTCGAACTGTTTTCTTTAATTTAATATCAAAGTGCCAGCGTCGTAATGCTTTTTTAAATTTCATTTCACAGTGCCATCCGCGTATTGCTCTCTAAAATTTCATTTCGCAATGCCAGCGGCGTAATGCTTTCTTAAATTTTATTTCAAAGTGCCGGCGTCGTATTGCTTTCTTAAATTTCATTTCACAGTGCCAGCGGCGTA
>NW_026531738.1:0-1426 GCF_026283585.1 Hylaeus volcanicus | reverse complement strand
TGCCAGCTGCTTAATGCTTTCTCAAATTTTATTTTCACAATGCCAGCGGAGTGTTGTTTTCTAAAATTTCATTTCACAGTGCCAGGTGCGTACTGCTTTCTTTAATCTTATTTCAAAATGCCAGCTGCTTAATGCTTTCTTAAATTCCATTTCACAGTGCCAGCGGCGAAATAATTTCTTAAATATTATTTCAGAGTGCCAGCGGCGTATTGCGTTCTTAAATTTCATTTCACAGTGCCAGGGGCGTAATGCTTTCTTTAATTTTATTTCAAAGTGCCGGCGGCGTAATGCTTTCGTAAATTGTATTTCAAACTGCCAGCGGCGTAATGCTTTCTTAAATTTTATTTCAAAATGCCAGCTGCGTAAGGCTTTCTTAAATTTCATTTCACAGTGCCAGGGGCGTAATGCTTTCTTTAATTTTATTTCAAAGTGCCGGCGGCGTAATGCTTTATTTAATTTTAGTTCAAAGTTAAAGAAAGCAATTTAAGTCAAAATTTAAGAAAGCAATACGCCGTTGGCACTGTCAAATGAAATTTAAGAAAGCAGTACACCGCTGGTACTTTGAAATAACATTTAAGAAAGCACTACGCCGCTGGCATTTTGAAATAAAATTTAAGAAAGCATTATGCCGCTGGCATTTTGGAAATAAAATTCAAGAAAGCATTACGCCGCTGGCATTGTGAAATGAAATTTAAGAAAGCATTACGCCCCTGGCATTGTGAAATAAAATTTAAGACAGCATTACGCCGCTGGCAGTTTGAAATAAAATTTGCGAAAGCATTACGCCGCTGGCAGTTTGAAATCAAAATTAAGAAAGCATTACGCGGCTGGCAGTTTGAAATAAAAATTAAGGAAGCATTATGCCGCTGGCAGTTTGAAACAAAATTTAAGAAAGCATTACGCAACTGGCAGTTTGAAATGAAATTTAAGAAAACAATACGCAGCTGACACTGTGAAATGAAATTGAAAAAAACATACGCCGCTGGAATTTAGAAATTAAAATTAAGAAAGCATTACGCCGCAGGCAGTTTGAAACAAAATTTAAGAAAGCATTACGCCGCTGGCGTTTTGAAATAAAATTAAAGAAAGCAATACGCCGCTGTCAGTTAGAAATTAAATTTACGAAAGCATTACGCCGCTGGCAGTTAGAAATAAAATTTACGATAGCATTACGCCGCTGGTAGTTTGAAATAAAATTTAAGAAAGCATTACACCGCTGGCATTTTGAAATAAAATTTAAGAAAGCATTACGCCGCTGGCATTTTGAAATAAACTGTAGACAAGGATTACGCCGCTGGCATTTTGAAATGAAATTTATGAAATCATTACGCCGCTGGCAGTTTGAAATAACATTTAGGAATGCATTACGCCGCTGACATTTTGAAATAAAATTTAAGAAAGCATTACGCTGCTGGCAGTTTGTAAT
>NW_026531737.1:0-3334 GCF_026283585.1 Hylaeus volcanicus | reverse complement strand
GGGGGGGGGGTTGGACAAATGAAAATTTTTGTTGGACAAACGTGGATAAATCGTGGACAAACAAATGCAATTTCATTTTTATCAAAATTTGCATTTGGGGGTGCTAACTTCACGAAGCTAAAAAGTATGGGTATTGATAATCTAAGAATGCCTTTCCTGGCCACGCCACGCATTTGACTTCCAGGCCGCGGAAATCTAGGCAAATAATCTGGCAGCTCATTTCAATTTCACATCTTTTTCTACTTTCTTGTAGTTTTTTATGGGGATCTTCTATTTTTCAATGATAACTCCTTGAGTCCACCACTTTTCCATGTACTTGGCGTAAGTTTTTTACTTTTTTGAAGTTTAATCATTTATTATATACAATCTATTTAAAATTTTTAAAAATAAAATTGATATTTCTATAAACTCTGCATAAGAAGTCTAAATTATTATTTCTTTTTTTAATTGAATAAAGTAAAATGAAGGGAGAGGGGAAACCAAAAGCGAATATATATATAAAAATTTATTCGTTCAATTTGTAAATAATTATAAATACCTGCAATTTTGTTTCTTGTTGCAAAAAATTTTAATGTTAAGGATGAAATGAGAAAATGACTCCATTTCTATAAGCTCTACATAAAAAATCTAAATTAAAAACACTTTAGTGGTATAGATCTATTCTTTATGAATAAAGGTACCTGATAATTCAGATTTTGACAACTTACCTTGTAATGGAAATGGATAAACACTTTACAACAGTTGCTGCAATTTGTTAACGAATAAGCTTCAAACCTGTGGGTCCCTTCATTTGTATAAGCTCTGCATAAAAAGTCTAAATTCAAAACACTTTGGTGGTATGTATCTATATGCCTTTAAATTTAGAAAATATTGCAGGCGTATTGAGATATTCATGAAAGAAGTTTCAGGTTAGGTTGGAATGGACCATCTCTCCTGTAAAAGATACGTGGTAGCTCCAACGCCAGTATATACGCGGTGACGGATAATTTTTCATGTACTTGGGGCCAAGACGCTACCGCGTCTCTAGATAAAAAAAGAAAAAAAAATATACATGTCGAATTGAGTAACTTCCTCCTTTTCGAAGTCGGTTAAAAATATAGACAAGCAAAATTGTAACTAATTCAATTATTCTAATTAATTTATAAGATACAAAAATTAATGTGTAAACTTCAATCGTTTGATTACTGCAACAGTTACGCTATACGGAATTCGATACGACATTGGAGATCCAGAAAAAGCTTATTGAATAACATACGCCCACCTGATATGCTTTGAATAGAAGACAGTTAGCACGTTTATCTGCAAACTTTTGGCGCATAGGAAACACAAGCCCCAAGCGATAATCACAAACCATGATTAACGCGTATCTCTACGCCAGCAACATTTCCAATGGTTTCCCATCCAACGACTCTTCCACATACTGATTCGCGTTTTTTCCATAGAAAAAACATAATGTTGCATTAAACTAACGATTTTCAGGCGTTAATCGACTAATAAAAACCCAAAAATAAGTTTGAATAGTTTTAACCCTTTGACTGTAGGTCGATTTTTGCTGGAAATTCTAAAAGGCGGAGAGATGTGACTTTTAAAAAAAATATCAGTTTAAAGGGAATAATAAGATAGAACTATTTTATATTTACAATTAATTTATGAAGGTATAGTTTCAAAAATAAAAATTAAAAACTAGAAAGACCATTTTCATGAGGTCTTGTAGTGTTCTGATCCTGTTGCTGTTGTCTTACAGAAAAACAGTAGTCGAACAATCGAATTTTAAAAAATATCACTATATAGAGAATGACAAAGCGAAACTTTTTTATATTTACAGTTTATTCATACGACGTTTAGTCGTAGTAGAGATAAAAACTGATAACTTTCAAGACCTTTTATCTGAAATTCAATTTTTGCAACAAATTTGTAACTTCTCAGTTTTTATTTTCGAAACTAAGCGTTCTATAAATAAACTGTAAATATAAAAAAGTTTCGTCTCGTCATCCCCCTATAAGCTGATATTGTTTAAAAACTGATTTAACAAACATAAGGGCAAATCCACAGAACTTTTAGATTTCCAATTTCGGGCCTTTATTTAACGTTATTTTCTGATGTTTCAATACTTTAACTATCATATTGACGTTTTTAGTGGAAGTTATGATAAAAAATAAGTTATCCATGGGCTTTGTAAAATTTGTAAGCTATCCGAGAAAAACTAAAATTTTTTAAATTGCCTTGTGACGCTGTTAATTTTCAAAGATTTTGATGTGGCAATAATTGGAAAAGATTGCAGGTATACATGTGAAATGAACCTACGAATCTTATATATGTATGTGCTATCATTCTATAAAGAGATACAGGACCATGGAAAACATGTGACCAACTTTCATTAATTTTTCAATTTTGCACTATTTTATCTTATGAAATTTACGCCGTCAAATTTTGTTCATTTCTAATCCTTGAAGTTCGTTTATTTTATGAAGGGGAACCAATCCCGACAACCCAGATTAATGTGCCTTTTTTTCTTAGCGAGTTAGAGTTGTTTGAAAATTTTGTTGAAAAACGTGATCGATATGAAAATTTCAGTTTTACATGAAGCACATTCACAATAAACTATGTATAGCCAGTCTCGCAGCTGTCAACTGAGCTATATAGAGTAACTTTCCTGAACAAAAATAAGGCACCATTTTTATCTTAAAAGATATTGGTACTTGAAGCAAATAAATTCGTATTCGTACTGTATCATCAAAAAATCGACCTATGAAGAAATGACTAAAAAAATCTCAACACGTGATATAAAGCTGTTTTGAAATGTTTTGATCAATTTTCGAGACTCAAAAATCTCTGTAAGAAAATAATTTGAGCTATAGAACACGATTAAAAATATTTCTCATTTTACTGTTATAGCGTTCCAAATTGTTTTTACGGATGGTGTATTTCCAAAGTAAATTATATTCTATAAGTAATGTATAACTATAGTATTGTATAAGTAAGTTATTTTGTATTTTTCGTTATGTTTGTATATTTTGAAATTTAATGAAGCTTCGTTAGGAGTTATTAAATATTTAAATATTGAATACGACATTTTTTACTTTCAATACAATGATTTAAAACATTTTTTCTGAATTTTATCTCTGACATCGACGTCGCAAGTTAAAATTGATCTTCCATAACGTTTTAGTTAGGTCTTGAGAATGTTAATGTGTGTACTAAAGATTAAAAATGTGCTGTCAGAAAAAATTTCTTTTTTAATTGCAAATCTAAGTTTTGTTGATTTGCCCATAACATTCCTCTGGGGCCGAAACGAAACGAAACGAAACGAAACGAAACGAAACGAAACGAAACG
>NW_026531736.1:0-1577 GCF_026283585.1 Hylaeus volcanicus | reverse complement strand
ATCAAATTTCTCTTTGTTGTGTCGGTAAACTATCGATCTGTCGAATTGAGCCGCAACCGGAGCATCAGAAGCAGAAAACCGCTCCAAACGCTTGAAGCGAAGGATTGGAATTCTTATTAGAAGCTCTAGCACACCCAAACCACCACATTTCACTGGAGCGTGAATGTAGGCGTTCGGAATGTCATGTGGAAAGTGCATGATTTTCCTGACAATGTTCCTCACGTGGATGTCTATTGAGCTCAGTTCTTCTTGAGAGGCGTTTCCAAGGATGGCTTGATGGAAGACACCAGGTATAATTACTTTTGTAATTATCTCAAGTTTCTGCTGAGGTTTCAATAGTGCGTTATGGACTCGATTCAACTTAGGCCGTATGTCCGGCAATTGCTTGTCAATCTTGTCACCAGTCCAATTAATACCGAGGTATTTCCATTGGGTAGATGGCGCGATTGCCTTAAATGATTGGCCATTAATGGTGAACTTGTCTTTGGTGTCCAGGACTTTAGATCGTGATTGTCCACATGACATGATCGAGAGAGACAGGCACTTTGATGGATTGGCTTGCAGTCCATACTTGGCCAGTTCCCCGATTAACGTGTTAACATTTTCTTGCGTACCGACAACGCTATCACCAATAATGGTCACATCATCAGCAAAAGCCGTAGATGTAACTGAAATTCCGCCACATGCATAACCCAAATCCTCATCCAGTTTCTTCAGAGCTCTGTCCATAATGTGATTAAACAGTACGGGTGAGAGAGGGTCTCCCTGAAAAACTCCCCTACCGATTCGGATTTCAGCGGAATTTCCGTTACTTAGTTCCAGACTGGTTTTTGCTGAAGAGTACAATTGTTTTAGGTAGTTGATGAACAAGGTAGGACATTTCAAATCGGACATAGTTCTGAAGACCGCATCGTGACTAACACTGTCAAAGGCCTTTTTCAAGTCCAGAAACACTACGTGTAAGTCCTTTTGCGTTCGCTTTCTGACCTCAATGATGGTACGTAGAGTTGCCAGATTGCTAGATACCCCATCTACGCCGTTACGAAAAGCCACCTGTCTACCATCAAACTGTCGCACTTTGCCCAGCCGGCTGACTAGGATTTTATGCAATTGCCGTTGCAATACCGAAGTAATGCTAATTGGTCTGTACTCTCCAGGCAAAGTTGGGTTAGCCACCTTCGGAATAAGGACGGTTCTGGCAGCGGACATACTTTCCAGAACCACACCATGGTATAATACCGTGTTGTAGAAAAGTGCTCGTACAGCCCTAGGAATTGATTTCCAAGACTTGACAGATATTCCATCCGGTCCCTTTGCCTTTCTCACCCCTAATTCGGTACGCTTTATGTCCTCTTGGGTGATGACCGCCCACAGACAATTAGCTGTCGAATCTTCATCAGAGGTGGACTCCGTATCACTCTCACCTCTGATGTGCGTACCGAATACATTGGACCAGAATTCCGTCATCGACTCAGGTCTGGGTTCAGAACTGGTTTTAGGCGTACTACCATCATACTCGACATCCCGCAATACGTGCTGGGCCAGGCCAGAGACACCCTTGCGTTCGTAGATGTCAT
>NW_026531735.1:0-5213 GCF_026283585.1 Hylaeus volcanicus | reverse complement strand
AGATATGAATTTTTCTACATCTCGAGTTGGAATTTTATCTAACAAAACATTTAAAAATTCATATCTCGGAAACCTATCCGTAGCAAAATTTTTCATTGCGATTTTCGAGTTTGAAGAGCCAAAATATATAAGAAAAAAAATAGTGAATGAAACTAAACAGTCTGATGTACGAAATATATATTTTTGGCGCCGAGTGGTGGTAGTTAAATTCGAAAATGCCCAATTTGGGGTCGTGGCAGCTAATCAGTTCAAGCTTCAACGCGTCAACTTGCCGTCTACCTTCATTTTGACAAAAAGAATAACGAGCCGTAGACCCGCGATAAGTCTCGAAAAAATAATTAAAAATATCGACGCACGTATTACAAACGATTACTCCGCGAAACATTCCAAGGATCGATTGGCGGAACGCTAAATGGCACGGACTCGAGCGAAATGTTTACGAAACATCAAATTACCCTGGACGCTTCATTTCGATGAAAGCGTACAATTCAGCGTGAAATTGTAATTACGATAAAGCATCGGATAACGTTAAAATATCGCTGTTTTAATTCTCCCTGTTGCCAGCCCGTTTAATCGCGTTCTCTGCGCCGGGACGAAAAAATTACTTGATTTATCTATTTAAACTTCGCGCGGAAAATTGTCCGAGCTATCCGCCGTACGAACGAGTTGGCCGGGTGTTTCGAGCGGGTCCGTCTGAAAAGTTTTTTCAATAAAGATCGTCGGACTTTTATTATCAGCGACGGACATTTTAATATCACAATAGCGTTTTGCGGCCCATTGTTTCCGGTGACATTAATATTATGCGCGCTGGATTATATTCGTCGTCGTTGAAGGCACAAAGGATGCGCGTGACAGAATGAAAGATAAATTCTAAACTTGGCCGGATGAGACGACCGTGGCTGCCGAGTAGACGAGAGTTCTGCCGCGTAAAATATTTGTAAATATCGACGCGGAAGTTTAGAATTTGTAATAAAACACTGCTGGAGCTGTGGCAATGATTTCGCGACTCGGCGCATAAACGAACGCCTAACATCTGGTTAAATAGACAGAAATGCTAGAAATTGCTAGAATGGCCAAATGCTGGAATGGTAACGGTCGCTTGTTTTTCAATTTGCCATGGTATCGCAAAGGTCCTCTTCCTCCTTCCTCCTCGAGGAAGAGCCATTCGTTCGGGTCAGCCAAGACAGGAGAATCTTCCTCTCCGTGTAAGAACGCAGGATTCTGGAAACCGTCGGCGTCGCGTCGCGTCAATCGACTTTCTTCGTGATAGATGGCACCGGTACGGTCGCCTAGATTTTCTGCTTAGCTCTCGTACAATCTATCTTGCGGGTAATCACCCACTGAAAGTCCTCGATAAGCTTCTTGTCGTTGATGTCCCGACGCAATTATTCCGCAGCTTTCGTGCAATGGTAAATTACGTTTACCCGGGTGCGTTGAAGCGTCGGTTATCTGCGTTTTTTCTTGGCCGTTCCAGGTTTGAACGCGCCTTTTGATAATCCCATTTCTCTCCAGTTTTATTTAAACGTACCGAAAGAATAAATTCAGCGGTGGCATTCGCGGAATTCGTTGCGTAATACTGTTCGCGCGAATTAGTCGTGTTTACTTGTTCCGGCGGAAGTAATTTTGTCGGATACAGAATACGCGAGCGTGCAATTAGTAACGTTATCCAGCGACCATAAAGTCGTTCGAGGTTTGAAGCGGCAACAAAGAAAAAGTGGGGAAAAAGTTCTAATTAGGACTTGACGCAAAGTCCACGGATTAAACGATGAAAGCTTTTGTATACAACGCCAAGCCGGCCACGCGAGAGCCCCATACACATTTTTACACATTTTCTCCACTCCCGTTTCGCCTAGAACCGCTGCGCCGCAGAATTAATTGAGTTTGCGGGTCGGTGGTCCTCGTTCGCGGCCGTTGTTTCTTAAAAGTGTGCAAAGTGTCGGCGAGTTCTTTGCCGAGATTCGACCGAGAGTAATCCTTATTTATTTATCCTTATGTATTTATTAAGGCCGCGGTGAGCTTATGTTGTGATTATGTATCGGGAAAAGATAGGACAAAGCTGCGTTTAACACCGACGCAGACATCGGATACAGAGTAAAGATTGGATGAGTAGAAATACTTGGAGCACCAAGATCTCTGGATACTTTGCGAAACTGAAGTGAAGAACAGAGAATTTTAAGTAAAAGTGTAGCTTCGAGAATGTTGCGGATGTTTTTCCCTGAATTCAATTTCTTTACCTAGTTTAGTACTTAGATGAATTTCTGTAGAATAAATTTCGATGGTTTGTGTACTGTACCGTATGCTGTATGAAGAAAGCGTCCTCGAATACGATCCTAACCGATTGATTGACGAGCCAAAATATATAAGAAAAAAAATGGAAATTGCTTCTGCAAATTGCCTTTTTCTCTCAGACTTCTTTCTCTTTCGCTCTCTGTTCCTTTCCACGTTCGACTCGAGCCAAACGTAAACACAGAATGGAAACCTCGACAGCAAAATCCAAGAAAACGTCGCGCTCGAAACATGAATGTTTGGTGATTTTCTCGCATTTATCGAGTCTTTACCGTAGCATTTGTTGTCGGTGTTTCGGGAACAACCGGGACGCTCGGTGAAATATCGATGAGACGCGAGCGAGCACAAAACCGTTGCTGATCCAGTCGCATTCCTCGCGTAACTCCGGCCACCGCGAGTTTGCTCGATCGGATCTAACATTTTCCAAACATTTCACAGTTCGATTTACCTAAATCGGATATTCCAGGACGCGCTGACAACCGCACGCGAGCTTGGAAATCGATTAACCGTGTCTGGTAACCTGGAACGAATGTCGCGCAGATTTGTTAACACCTGGTTCGATGTCGATCGGATTAATATCGCGTAAAAGTTCCGTTCAAATGATTCGAAGAACCGCGAGTTTCGGATGCAACGAACGTCCGTTGGTTCTGCGTGTAACGTGTATGTGTAACGTGTACGTGTAACGTGTATGTGTAACGTGTATGTGTAACGTGTATGTGTACCGTGTATGTGTAACGTGTACGTGGAGGAGACGGGAAGGAAATGAAAAGGCAGAGGGTCGAGATGGAGCGAGATGAAAGTCAGTCGCAGTTAGTTGGCATGATCGTTAGGCGACCTCTGGGGCTAATCGCGCCCTGCAAATGAGCTATTTCGTTTTTCGTCTTGATTGCGTGTCAGTCGGGCTGATAACGTTCGTGCAGAGGCCCTTTATGCCGTCCAGCCGACAAGGATTCCGGGGATTTCGTGCGCGCCGTCGGTAAATTCACCGGTGAAATTGTGGACCAACCTTCGGTCTCGTCAGTGGCCTGTCACGGACAAATCTTGCCATTCGGCTGGATCTAGGTGAAATCGTTCTCGCGAGAATTCCAGCTTTCGATCGAAGCTTCTCAGCGACCGCCGAATCTCTTCGTTAATAGTACGTATAAATTCGCACGTATAAATTCGTTCGACGGAGTCGCGAGCGTCTCGTACTCGATTGAACCGGGAAAAAATATCGCGAAGGAAGCGAGTCGTGCACGGGTCTCGGAGATTCATCAAAAAAGTGTGATTCGCAGCGAGCCCGAGTGGTTATGAGAATCAGCCTTAATTACATACGCGGGGTGTGGGCTAGTAATTGCGACCGGTTAATTAGATTTTCAGGACGGCGTGCACTTCTCGCTACAGAAATAGCTGACCGAACCAAGAACCGGATAGCAGAGATGCGCAAACAGAACTGCGTGTACAACGAACAATTTTAATCAACCGTTTGTTATTCCCTCGCGATAATTCACTTCCAATTCGAATTCGATGTTATCGCCTTTTTGTGTTTAACCGAACAACAACCGCGGAGAACAAAGAACTGAATACGAATAAACGACAAATTATTATCGTTATCTCGTCGTTATTCATTCTCTCGATGGAAATTTGATCGAATTTTAACGACAAAGTGACAGAAGCGTAATTGTAATGTTCTATATAAATTCGATATAAATTCGATGTAAATTCGCCTTAAATTTTCTCCCGGTTCCCCCCCCCCCTCTCTCTCTCTCTCTCTCTCCCTCTCTCTCTGTGGTGGCTTGATCAATCGGAATGACATCTCTTGCATTTTGTGTTATAATTTTCGAAATAAAAAAATATTAAACCTGCACTAAAAAGTATGAAATAATTTCTAGCTAATTTATACGAATATATATCGGAGTGTAATACGTTTCTGTTGCTTTATTTTTTACGCTGGACTACGTTTTGCACATCGCGTTCCTCTGGCTTCATATTTTTTGCCCGTCTTCTGAAACTGCACCCTACTTAAACCGAATTTTTCTACGTTCGTTGCATGGAAAATATCCGTGGGACCACGAATGTTTAGCATCAAAGCGGTGTTTCGTTAAAAACAGAAATATTCGCTTTGCTCTCGCATCAACGGAACCAATTTCCCGAGAGCCGTTCATAGAGCGCTATAACCGGCAACATAAATGTCTTCTCGCGCGGAAATAAATGTCCAATCCTCGAAAAGAAATTCGCGTTATCGCGACCGGTATATTATTAATCGCGAAACAGCGCGTTTGAATTATGACATGGAAGTGCTCCGGGCACCTTTGCTCCAACGCCAACGCGTAACGACTTTTCCCGAATTGCAATTGACAACTCGGTTATTTAGCGTCCGCTGTCTATTAATTCCCACGGAATTCCGAGAAATTATACAATATTTGCATAATAAATCACTCGACCGATGGAACGGCAAATAAATGTTATTTTTAACCGACTTCGAAATGGAGAAAGTTACTCGATTCGACGCGTATATATTTATTTATGTATTCATTTTCGGTTTAAACGTTTGTCGATCGATTACGCCGAGGAATGACACCTCTTGCATCTTGTGTTATAATTTTCGAAATAAAAAATTGTTAAACCTCCACTAAAAGGTATGAAATAATTTCTAGCTAATTTATACGAATACTCGCCAGTTCTACATGTAATTCCTCAAATATTAAATTATATCCAATAATATATTAAATTGTAATATATTAAATATATTATGTCTTTTATATTCGTATAAATTAACTAGAAATTTCGAAAGGGAGCAAGTTACTCGATTCGACATGTATGTATGTATTTATTTATTCATGTTCGGTTTAAACGTTTCTCCCTTTCGAAAACCGCCGTCGATGGAACGAACCTCTCTCTCTCTCTCTCTCTCTCTCTCTCTCTCTCTCTCTCTCTCTCTCTCTCGA
>NW_026531734.1:0-3230 GCF_026283585.1 Hylaeus volcanicus | reverse complement strand
CAGGCTTGCCACACGATTTTGAAAAAAAAATAGTCGAAAAAGCAAAAAAAAAATTTGAAATAGCAAAAAAAGCTGAAAGCGAAGAAAAGTGCAAATATCTATACAAACCGTTATTAAAATCGTTCCTAAGGTCAAACAATAAACATATATTCGTTTCTTTTCGTTTTTTATTGATGAATAATAAGAAAACAGTGCATGCCAATGATCTATATCAATATTAATATCATTTGTTTATAAACATAAACGATGTTCGACACTGCAAAAAATGACGGGTCATTATTTCTTTGAAAAATAACCACTTATTAAGGCGGACTTCTGTCTTTTAGCTCTTGACAGATTATCGATTTCGATTTGAATTGCTTGTAGTTCTTCGCGTTGTTTTTTTGCATTGTCGAACATAGCTTGTGCGGTTGTCATTGTTTCAAAGTTTTTTGTTTTTAATCCAGTAGATAACATATTTTCTGCAGCACTAGTTATCTCATCAATACTCGATTTCTTATCATCAAATCGTTTCTTTGCTTCGTTGATTTTTTCCGTCAACTCATCATTTTCGAGTCTACGTTTACTGCGTTCCAATTGCTCTTGCTCGATCGCCTCTCTTTGTTTTTGTTTACTTCTTTCTTCTTCTTCTCGTTTCTTTTTCTCTTCATCCAAATAAATTTGGTATTGTTTGCGTGCATTTTGAGCCATTGCGATAAGATCTGTGTCGATGAATATTTTTGTGACATCATTTCCAACGCTTCTGATTGCCTCTACTGTGTTAATTCGCGCATTCAACGTTAGCTCGCTCATTTTCGCACGATCTTCAGTTAAAATCAAAGAAGACGAGCTGAAGCCTTTTAAAAATGAATATAAAAAAAACATTGTTTACAATCGAAATGAAACCATAATATATAATTAACAATCGACTAAATGCACAAAATCAAAACCACTAAATGTACACAAACCTCTTTCTACGTCCATTTGTCCATGGCTAGCTGATAGCAGCGATTTCATGAAGTGATTAAAATGTGGATATTTATCACCATTTGACTGGAAAAACTGAGCCCAGAATGAATCTACGTCTCTGTCACTGTTGACCACATCAGCTTGTTTCATTGATTTTATTTCGACTTTAACCAATTTATATTCGTCACGCAATTTATTGTGATTCATATTGCCATCTTCCGCCATATGTTCCAATATTTTGTCCAAGATCAATGTGTCAGCGATATGCTCTTTCGATAGGTATGCCGGTGATAAAATTCGGAGCAGTTTAATATTTTCCCAATTAACTTTTTGGATGAGATATTGCGCGGCACTTAAATAATGCTGTTGATATAACTTTTTGAACGATCCTTCAATAGTTTCATCGTCTTCTTGGCGCTTAAGCTTATCGATTCGATTTTTGATGGCATTTGATAAAATGATTTTGCTCGGATCAAGTAAGTTTTCTGCGTTGAAAACCGTTTGAATATCAATGTCGATTTCGTACTGTTTGCAGATTTTGGTTGCTATCAATAAAAGTAAACTTTTCAAACTGTCAAACATTGTGTGAATTAATGTTCCAGTGCATTGGAATTTCACAAGAAAATCGTTGAACAAGGTGGCGCTCTCAATTATCAATAAGAGATTCAATTCAACGTCATTTGTTCCTGCTCCTCGTAAATATCCGGAAATGTTTCTGTAATGAATGCCCTTCGTTTCAGCTTTTTTCATGTTCATGAAATATGATCGTATTGCTGGCAGTAAATACAAAAACCGTTCTGCTGCCGCCAATAGCGTAAGCCACCGAATATCGACGTGTTTAATCAATAATTTGCATTCGATTTCTTTTTGTTTACACACATTTTCGAATTTTTCGCGCCGCGCTGGAAATCCGTCGAACCAGTTGAATGTCTGAATGATCAAGTCCGTCAATTTATCACCACAAGCCTTCAATCCTTTCGAGAAACTGTTGTGAACAACATGCAAATTACACGAACCAATATCGAACAAATTCACTTTGCGATTCACGAGCAATTCATTGTTGATTGTTGTCTTTACAAGATCATTGGTTTTCGGTCCATCCATTCCGAGCATTAATAAATTATTAATCGACAGATTGGCATCATTGATGGCTTGAATCAGCTTTGAAACGATAATTTTCGCTGTGGCAGTGCCCAAATAAAATGTTTGCAGGTGACGCGTTACTGCTCGCTGTAAACTATTAGAAAAATAGCGAATGCGGATTTGTAGTTCTTTCTTGTTTGCACTGTTTACAGTTTCATCGAACAGCAGTGTGAAGTACAACTGCCTATTGATATCCTTAATCACTTTCTTGTAGAAATACGGCCCGAGCGCGAAGTTCAAAATATAGGTTGCCTTTGTTCGATTCAATGTAAGCGATTTAAGTATTTCTGAGTCACTGATTGCGAATTTTAACACAGATCCCAAATTATCGAATGCATTTAGCGAACAGTTGTTTGATAAACCGTTGAGTAGAATTAATAATTCCGCTCTTGTTGTTTGTTCTTTCGGTGCAAGCATTTTCCATTTCGTTGCTTCCAAACTGCTACTTGTCGATTGATTCGACGCGACATCAAAATCCAACTTTTGTTGCAATTCATTGAATTTCGTTTTCATTTGATTCTTATGTTTAACCGTGCCCATGTGTTGTTCTAATGCAGCAAATCCTTTGCTCTGAACGTGAACTGTTGCCGGGCATACCAAACACGTTACCTCAACTTCACTGTGACGAGAAAAAATACTTTTAAGTTCGATATTTTTGCCTTCGAATTCCACTGATCGCTTTAGCCATTCTTGGCTGAATTTAGTTCCTTTGGCACTCATTGCTGAAAGACGACTGAATTCAATCATATGATAATTGAAATAATTTCGCGCAATTGTCTTCAATTCGAAACGTTACTTATAATGACAAACCAAGCAAAATAATTCTTTGCTGAGTTAGCAAAAAAGCCAACCAATATATACATTGATTATCGTATGTTTCAACGAAGTATATCAACAATAAACAAAACGAATTTTATCGTCAGTAAATTCAACAGCTGTATTTGTTTGATTTCCCAGAGATTTCGATGATTCATGTTGATCATATTGCATTTCAATACCGTTAATTCTTTATTTTCATCATAAATTTCAAAATAGCTGAAAATAGCAAATTTTTCGTGAAATAGCTGAAAATAGCTACGGTTTTTAAAATAGTCGAAAATAGCTAAAATAGCTAACGTGTGGCAAGCCTGCATATTTTT
>NW_026531733.1:0-1029 GCF_026283585.1 Hylaeus volcanicus | reverse complement strand
AAAAAAAAAAAAAAAAAAGTTTAGGTGTTCGGGTTGAGTACAGAATGACTAAATCGTATCGGTAATGGATACTACGCGTCGCGGATAAAGCCTCGCAACTTGTCAAGTTAATAGAATAATAACTCGAGCTGTAAAGTTATTATGTTGTGGGATCGTTACACTGGCTAGGGTTGGTGATTTCAAAGTAAAGGTTTGATGATTGATCTTACAGACTTTTAAGTTTACACAAAGAGTATATATTCAAAATAACTATACTAATTACAAGTGTCCAGTGTCGTGTTGTCGCGGTTAGTAAATGAAGTTAAAATTACCTAAGTGTTGCGCGGTGTTGACGCACTGGCGATACGGGGATCGAGAGTACTTTTATGGCCGTAATAGATTTTAAAACCGTCTTCGCGGATCTATATGGAAACGATGATCGAAACGAACTGAAGCCCGATCTCACTAGAGTACTACTCTGCAGACGATCAATGTGTCTCTAACGAGTAACTCTTTCGTACTAGCCCCCGAGCAACGAAAATCGTGAGTTTATATACCCCTAAATGTTGGTGGGGATCCGTCGGTGATTTCCATATTTGGAAATCTGACGGTTAGGACTTTCGTGGCTCTGAGGTGAGCAGCTGCGTTCCCTGGGAAAGGGTAGACAAGAAGTCTTCCCACGCAACGCAAGTCGAAGATGATGTTAAGAGTATGCAGCTGCAGGATGCACTCCAGGGAGACCGAGAGGGTCCAAGTTCCAGGAGGGTAGATAAAATAAAATTGATGAACGCGAGCTTCGGAAACAAACAGCGAGTTTCTGTATACGTAACAATAGATTTCCTCCAGTCCATAAAGAAGAAATAAACAGACAAATAAATGAACTCCTCAGAGACGGAATAGTTAGACCATCCATGTCTCCCTATAATTCACCGATATGGATTGTACCTAAAAAGACAGACTCAGCCGGGAATAAGAAATGGCGAGTAGTAATAGATTATAGACTCTTAAACGAAAAAACCATCGAAGACGCATATCTTTTTTTTTTTTTTT
>NW_026531732.1:0-2604 GCF_026283585.1 Hylaeus volcanicus | reverse complement strand
TTGTGGATTTTAATATTTTGTTCGATATTCTATTTAATATTCTGTTTGTTATTCAGTCGGCTACGATTTAATGCTAAAGGGTTAGAGAAGTGAAAACAGAAATTTATACAAGACCGAGACTCGTTAGCGAATTATTGACACAATTGTACAGTGGAATGAATTTTTATCTTTTATAACAAGTAAACGATTTTTTTTCTGTTTTCTTCCAAATAATTCCACAATAAAAGAACGTGTTACTTCATGTTTCGCACTAATTTTGATACCGAATATGGTATTGTATATTGCACAGCTTCAGTTTTATTTTTATTTTTAATCACGTGCCTCAAGGAACCTCCTCAAATCTCCATTAAGTTACAGTATAGGCAGATGTGTTACTATTAACAACTTTTGTTTCATAATGAAGTTAGGTTTATGATGCAAACGTTTTGGAAACAAGCTAGTTTATTTACCGTTGCTCTGGATCGAAGTTGCTGATCGCGGAGCGCATTTAGGCGCGAAATTGCTCGACGAACCAATGGAGGAATATCTCCCACCATTTTCTAATTTTTCATTGATAGGTAAGGCGGAATCGTCAGATCCTGGAGACGAGGTCCTGTGCGAATCGGTAGCGACACTTTCGTCGGCATCCTGATCGAAAATAAGCATAATTACGGCCGTGAAAATTGTTTTTAACTCTTAACGGTCTTGTGTCAGACTTTCCGTTTTAAAGAATTATTGAATGCCCAGATTTCGTCAATTCTAGAGACTCTTGTGCCAATAACCGTATTGTTTATAATTTTTCTTTAATCGAGAGTCTTGGGTACCCTAAGCGTTCTGTTGGATTAGTGAGACACATAAAAAGAAAAGAAATAGAAAAGTTAGTATGTCTTCCTATGTATCAAAAAACAATAAGAAATTGTTCATCAAAACATAAACCACAAAGATGAAGAAAAAGGAATCGCTATAAAATAATTTTAATACGTAGAAAATGTACCCTACGAGTATTCACAGAAGGAATATAATTATTTTTGATTTTCGTTCAACAATTCTCAAATAAACGAGACCTTTTGCTTACAAAGATCAGTAAACTGATATCAAAGAGGCCCCGAACAATGGATCGAGCAATTCTATCGATAAAGAAATAAAACCATGCTTGATCCGCCAGCGGCAATTCATTCATTCCTCTAAAAACAAACGAACCTCGTTTTAATTCGCAATATTTCGACTGAAACACCAGAAATTTTCAACCGAAATATGGTAAGGGTTATTGACACAAAGGTTAATAAACAGTCTGCCCCCCCCCTCTCGCCGCCCCTCGCGTAGGAATTTTCTAAAGTCTGTAACGAAACGTCCGAAAGCGTTTTCCAGCGAAAATATTTTCGTAGCGATTGGCAGCGACGTTTCAAGGAGAATAATTTCATTTACCGTCGCCGTCAAAGATTCGGTTTACTGTAAAAATAAAGCTCGGACCTAAATACTCTTCCGAGAGAACAGCATCGGTGGCCGTTAAGAGTTAATTCTCGCAGTTCCGACGGTCAAAGTTTCTGGCATAGATGGGCAAAATTCTTATCTAGGTAAACGTGCCGAATAATGAATAAAAGATACGTGCTCGGTATTTCAATTGTACAGAAAAATATTTCACAGTGGTCAAATATAAATTTAGCGACAGAATAGAATGTGTACCGTGAGTAAATAGCTAGGTGTTGGTTTATTCAACACCTACCGCAGTGTTTCTCAAGTTAGAGGCTCCTAAATGTATTAGTGAACGTTGTAAGCTCTTGGGAGAAAGAAAAGGCTTAGTAGAATTAAAACAAAATGGTACCTCCTATACTATCATATTATGATTAAGAACATTTCATAAAAGAAAAACATGCTCCACTTAATTTTTGTGATAAATAGCAATGTCCCTGAAGTTTCATCGAGACGGTTTTATACCTGTGATATATTTACCACTCTTTATTTTGTTTGTAAGATAATTTCACCGTAAACCTCCTTAATAATTTAACCCTTTGCATTCGAGGCCTTTTTTTCTGGTATCTACCAGCAACTCGAGATGTTTCTTAGCATTCTATCTGCCATAAATTCGAAGCTATTTAGATTTGAGAATAAGGTCACCTTTACCTCACCGACAATCATTTTATCGACACTTGGAGCTCCAAAGAAATGAAACCTAAAGAAACGTTAGGTATTGTAGATTTTCTGCATGAAACCTAATGGCGACTGACAAGGGAACGTATCCAACTGCCCGTCTCCGATTTTGATGAAACTTGGTGGGTACGTTAAGCAGGTGAAAATAAGGGAGACGTATTTTTTTATAGCTGCCCAATCGTAAGTTTAGGGGTTGAAAAAATAGGAGGAAAATGTATCGTATTATACAGGGTGTCCCAAAACTCGGGGAGGAGCTGGAAATGGGGGGTAGCTGAGACGATTCTGAACAACAATTTCCTTTGCAAAAATGTCGGATGGGGCTTCGTTAAGGAGATATTAAGCGAAAACCCCGACCAATCAGAGCGCGCGTAGACCGTTGGAGCGGCCGCGGTAGCGAAGGCTACGCGCTAGGTCGATGCTTCGATGCACGTCGAGTCACTTGTTCGCGTGCAAGCGCGGCCACCAGCGCGTAGCCTA
>NW_026531731.1:0-1570 GCF_026283585.1 Hylaeus volcanicus | reverse complement strand
AGCCGAATTATGAACTCCGAAAGGATGCCTCATACTGTAACGGTTTATGGTTTCACCTCAAAAAAAAACAAAAAAAAACAAAAAATATCAAAACACACCCATTACACAACAACAACACCATACTGTTTGCCAACATTGCCAAGGAAAAGGATATATCACAACGACTATTAAAATAGAAGAAGAATCGGAGTCAACAAGTTATAATAACACAGAGAAAACAACGAAACAACAAAGATATTTTAAATTTGGAATAATAAATGACGGGAAATTAAGTGCAGCGCGGTCTCTCCTCATAAGCGGATGGATGCAAAACAAGAACATCAATATATGTTTCGTATCCGAAGCAGCTCATCCTGGAAAATCAGAACTTACTACATATCCAGGATATCAATGGGCAGCTCCGTTAAACCAAAGGAAAGGAGGAGCAGGATTTTTAGTTCAAAGGGGTTTACTACAAAACAAAAAAGTGAAGCTACATCAAGCGAAAAATTTGAACTGGAGCATAGCATCATGCAAACTAAACGGCTTACCACTACTTGTATCTGTGTATATTAACCCAGAAGCAAGTCGGGATATAGTCCAATTACACGAATTTTTCGGGAAGCTCACAGAAACGGTTGCCACGAACCCATCCTGCGTTATTGCAGGAGATTTAAATCTACCTAAGACCGAAACATTAAGACCCTATCTTAAAGAATGGGTGTCAGAAAACAATTTCCATCACACTAACGAACATCAAATAACACACTGGATGACACATGAGTCTCTCGGAACTGACATAGATGTTTGCTTGACCAGAAACACAGAGTGTTCAATTCTCTGGTTGGAAAAACTGGGGAAAGGACATGCGAGAATCGTCGCGAAAATACCTTGGGGTGACACCTCAATCATAAAGGAAGTCCCATCAAAACTAAATTGGACGAAACTACGCGAGGAAAAAACTCAAAAAGTCTTTCAAACAACAGTAGAAAAACTATTAGACGAAAATGTCAAATTAAAAGAAGCAATCACAATTGCTGGACTCGTATGTATTGGTAAAAAAGAATCATCAATCAGAAACCAGCTCCCACGCACAGTGCGGAAAAAAGTAAGGAAACTACGAAGAGAAGCAAAACAGATGCAACGAGGAACACCCGAGCACCTCTCCATTGTTATGGAAATTGGTGCCATTTTGCGGCGATTCCGAGTCAAACGCTGGAAAAAAAAAGTAAGAAAAATGATTGATTCCAAGGCTATCATTCAAGGAGACACTTGGAAATTAATCAATAACCTTAGAAGGTTCCGCACAACAACACGAAGCATCGGAGTTGAAGATGAAGAAATCAAGGAAGCTTATCAAGAGGTCTACAACTCAAATCGTTGCCACAGGCCTGACTGGACGCTTGGGAATACTCGAAACTATTCTCAAAAAGAACGTACCCCGGAAAACACAAAAGCCCTTGATAAACTATTCGACTCTTATGAGCTTGTTGAAGCAATACGTGACCTTCCGAATAACAAAGCTCCAGGAATTGACACCATAACACACGAAGTCTACAAGTCTTTACAACAGAGCGAAAAAACAATATCC
>NW_026531730.1:0-1013 GCF_026283585.1 Hylaeus volcanicus | reverse complement strand
GGAGAATTCGTCCTTACGCAAATGAGTAGTAATAAGTTGTAACCCTTTGCATTCGAGGCCTTTTTTCCTGGTATCTACCGATAACTCGAATGCTAAGTTTAGATTGACTTGGAAGATGTAGCCGGATTCATGATCGCAAACTAATTTCAGATTTTACTGCACCTTTTACTGAGCTTTACTGCACTGATTTTATTGACACTTCGAGTTCCAAAGAAATGAAACGTAAACAAACATTATTGTTGGTTGATTTACTGCGTAAAACCTAGCGATGACCGAGACTCACCTCTCGAGTGCAAAGGGTTAATAAGTTTGAAACCTTTGAGTGGGAGAGGAAATTTTCATACGTACATTCATACATACGAGAAATGCCAGACAGTTTTAGTAAAGTTTAACAGTATTCGAATCAAATTTGAAATAAAAATGAAGCGCAGCAAAAATTGATTTTTTATTGATATATCGCTCCTTGGCACTCAAAGGTCAAGCTCAAAGCTCGAAACACAAATATTCAAGATCCGGATTAAAATTCGATAGTTTCATTAAGTAAACAAACTCGGCTCGCGACCGCAAAATATTATATAAATCCACTTAATCCGGTGCGACTGAAAACGAATGTACAATCGCAAGACTCGATTAATTTGGATCGCAAGAGAACGTCAACAGGTCGCGTGACCTGTGCCGAAAATTCAGCCGTGCCGAGGTGAAAAAGTGTGAGCCACCGGTGGTTCGCGCCGCCCGATGGGACATCATATAACCTCTCAGGCAAGACGCACTATTACAGTGGCTCACAGTTACACGTACTTCGTGATGACCTCGTGCAGTACAGATAGACAGACCCGCGCCGAAAATTCAGCCGTGCCGAGGTGAAAAAGTGTGAGCCACCGGTGGTTCGCGCCGCCCGGCGTGGTCTCGGTCTCGGTCTCGGTCTCTCGGTCTCGGTCTCTCGGTCTCGGTCTCGAACAAATGTGAGCCACTGTAATAGTGCGTCTTGCCTGAGAGGTTATATGATGTCCCAT
>NW_026531729.1:0-4930 GCF_026283585.1 Hylaeus volcanicus | reverse complement strand
GTTGACCTTTGGACCTATGTTTACTAAAGCTTTTTAACTCAGTACAATGTGCCCATATAAACATTGAATGCTTTTTTTTTGAACACCCTGTATAAGTTAATAAAGTTTACTATTTAGTAGACTTCAGTTAAAATACATTCCTTCCATTTCTTATACTTACATTCTAACTAATCTGATTTCACTTTATTATGTGTCATTTGATCATTGCCGAAAGTAGACGAAAATTTCGTATGATTTGAGCGGTTGATTTCAAATTTCAAGCGCTTCAACACGTCTTGTTAATTCATCGAAAACTGAACTGTATTATTATGTATTCATATGGAAAAAGATAGACATTTATTTGATATAATATTTTTATTTAAAAAAAGTAAGTAAACGAACAACATTTATGTGTTTATGTTTGCCTGCATATACTTGGAAAGACGAGTAACAAATAAATAACAATATAAATAAGCAATATAATTTACTAATTTTTTAGTTTTAGTATTGCACTATACGAATAAATTTTATTATATGAAAGATCTTCAAATTCTGTTAGTGGTTAGTACGTTAATACAATTATCAATAAATTCAAAGTATTTCTAAATTAAACAAAATCAATTAGTACTATAAATATTGTTTATTATTTAGCATTAAGATATGCTTTCATTAATTAAATCTCCAACAATTTGACCAAGTTCCTTGTCATGCTGTAAAACAAAACTATGATAATAACCATGCTTACAAAGCTCCGCTTTCATATTGGGATGTACGGTCTTCATGTCTTTATAAAATTTAACTGGAGCCCAACCATCGCAATTGCCATAATAGAACCATAGCTTATCAGCATATTTTGCAAGTGTAATATCGTCTCTTTCTTTAACAACTTTCATTTCTTCATCTGCCATTCTGAGTACATTTTTTAAGTTGCGTGGGTTTAGAAGTTGCTGAATTGGCTTCTTATGCTTTGCGGGAATTCCATGCAGCAAAGTATAAATGCTGATCAGAAAAATTTGTAAAACTGGTATACATGATAGTAACCAACAAAGAAAAACTAGGATAAATGCAATACGCGATACCTGAAAAAAGTATATATTAGTTTAACTATCTTATCCTCTAGTATGATAATTCGCTATAACAAAATGTCAACAAAACTTACTACTTGGGTGAAAAACAATCCATTACGAGTTGTAGCCATATGTTCTATGGTTGGAAATAGCAAATAACATTGCGCTACTCTTTTAGAAATAGAATTATCTTTCAATATGTTTAAAATCATCCAACATCCTATTGAATGACCAATAAGATGTACCTTTGCATCTTCTGGCACATATTTTTGTATAAACTCTTTCTGAAATCGAATCATAGTAAATATACAGCCATCTTCTTAGAAAAAGAAATAAAACTTGACAAAAAAGGGAAACCTTGTGTTCCAGTTGAGCCATTAAACTATAATGTTCGTTCCAATTTGAATCGCTTGGCATGGTCATTAGCAAATTGTTTGGCGGTTGTACATGTCCTGCGTGTCCAACTACCCAAACAGGTGTTTCAGTAGGAAGTCTTGTCTTGAGAGATTTTATAAATCCTTCGTAAAATTCTGGAATGCCAGGGTTACCTGGTATAATAATTACTACATCTTTTTTACCACACATTGAAAGACCTTCCTCAACCCAACATCCTTCTGTAATTACATATGTCGGCACGCTATTCCATTTTAACATAGCACGTATCATCTTCTTTCCTACTTGTGTCCGCTATAACAAATTTTTTAACGTAACTATACTGTGATAAAAAAAATATAGAAACTTATACAGAGTTAGAATGAAGTATTTACACAGATAATAGATTTAATGGCCCTCAGGGGTTGTAGCGGTGTTTCTGAAAGCTACAGTATGGGCTTAGCAACCCCGAGGTACCCGAGCTAGAGGGGGGCCAGCGGGCCCCTACAGAGATGAGTTGTCAAGCAACAAAGAGATAAGAAGTTATAAATTTAAATGCATCCCTAGCGAGAAAAGGTATTAAAGAGGATAAGATGATAACAATGTAAAATATGTATTCACAGGAAAAGTGTAAATAGTCAGACATGACTACACTATAATAAAGAACAAGCAAAGCAAAGTACTTTTTAATGTAAACATGAAATTTTCTTTTCTCTTTAGTGTTATGAATCTTCTGTAAGAACATATGATATGTATAAGTGTTAAGTGCAATCATTATTTAGGAGTTGTTTATTCGAAAACTAACCAAATAAAAGATTCATAATAACCTTACCTGTAGTTATAAATTACGTATGATTCAGTTTTTTTAACACAAGAAAACAAATACGTTGACAGTCCTCTTAATAAAGTTTATTAAATACGTAGTAGATCATACATTAATACTGCTATGCATAACGTTACTTTGACCTTTACTTCCTGGAGTAGCATAGCAGTAGTATGTAAGTATATAGATACTCCAGAGTCATAATGTTGACGTATGCATATTATGATGGAAATATTACATCTCTACTGTATTTGTATATCACAGTTTTAGGTTAAACTTTCAAATTGCATTTTCATAATAGATTGCACGATAACACAAAAATTCGAAATCGACGAATTAGAAATAGCAGGCGAGTGGTTCTCATCTGCCGAAATAGCTCAGTTGGGAGAGCGTTAGACTGAAGATCTAAAGGACCCTGGTTCGATCCCGGGTTTCGGCAATTAAAAAATTTCTTTCTACTTTAGTAGAAATGATAATTATTTATTTTATTTTGTAGAAAAATATATCATTTACTATATCTCTAAGCCGAATAATAAATAATTGACGTATACATAGTTTTACTTTTTTTCGTTTCTTCTTACGAAACGTTTTTATTGTTTATTAAATGAAATAATACTACAATAAAGAATTTTCTAAGAAATCCTTTAGAATTTTGTTTCAATAACAAAATAGGTATACTTGTCAGTGTAGTCGTGATAGATATTTAAACGCTATCGTCTGTTACGCGTAATTATAACCATGTGTACCTTCATTTAAAATAAAAAAAAATAAAAATGAGAGTACTCCATAATTCGACCAATGTATGGTTGAAGATTCCATACCATCTGTGTTCTATTACAAAACAAAACACTAAAGCACCTTTTGCTAAACTCTTAAAAATATTATATGTTACATATTATTAAATATAGTATTACATAGTATTAAATATTAATATGTTACAATCTAACAGAAATATCCGTTTTAAATTCAAAAATTAGATTCTTTTACGAATACTGTAAAGATTAAATATTATCGTTACTTACCTAAAACAGCTACCTAATTGACTCTGTGACTGAAAGAATACTGAATTGGCGGAAGTGATTTCGTATAAAGTTCAATAAAGTAATTAATTCAGTAACGGATCGAGGATTATCGAGACCAGAAGTTACAAAATTTAGAAATTGTCAATGAAATTTACAAAAATCGAACAAGAAACTATTCTAGACATTTTGCGAGAATATCAAATTACATGATTAAAATCTGTTGCTTAAGAACTGTTCGATCACCTATATGACTAACAATTGTTAATAAACTTATTAATAAATTTGTCAGATAGTAAATTTTAAATAAAAGATGAACAACTTTGAATGGACACAATTTTTTATCTATAGGTATGTTAGATAAACGAAAGGGGTGTTCTGGTTTGAATAACTGAAAAATAGCCAATTTTCTAGAATTCTTTTTGTTGAAATACATATGTAGTAAGGAATATTGAAACAAGACTTTCCCATAACATTGATAATTGACGTACAACTCAAATAAAACTACATTCTGCGGAAAATGACATAGAGTTTTTTGCAAAATATTGAATACTGACGAAATGGTATAGTCGATATTTCACGCTTTCCGTTGTACTTCATGGTGCCGTAAAAAATAATACTTTATGATATTTTTAAAAATCTCATTTTCCGACTAAAAACCATCTTCTTTCGGAAAATCATCGGTTTAAACAAATCGGTTGAGCCATCAATGAGAAACTTTGGACGCAAGGAAGAAAACAGTAGTTTCAAGAAAAAAGCGTTTAAAGTTTGTCCTTGTGAAACTTTCTGCTCGAGTAGCAAAACATACACCCTTAAATTATTGCTATCATTATATTACGTTGTCCTAAAAGTTTTTTTCGTAACTTGCACTCAGTTATTTTGTGTGGCAGTGTTTATATAAGTAGGCAACCCAATTTCTTAGATGTTAATGTTGTAACAGTAATGGAGCAAAATGGATCGTACGCAATTTAATAATGTAACATTAGACATAAAATATTGTGTATCTATTACTTATTAATGAAATGGAAGAAACTTTTGGGACAACCTAATATTTACTTTAGACACCATATACATTAACATTATTATTTCATTCTTTTAAGCAATTGTATCTAGAACTGACGAGTATTCGTATCAATTAAATAGAAAATATTTCATACTTCTTAGTGCAATTTTAATATTTCTTCGAAGTCGGTTATATTTTTTTTCCAAAAATTATTTTATTCTTAGCTAAAACTTTATCAGAGCGTCGCGACCGCACACGCTCGAAAAGGCAGATGTCTCGGGGGAGAGGAACAATAGAGTTGACGAAAACGGAGTAAAATCTCACGTGCGTAACAATATTATCGCAGATACCTGGAAAAATATTTGAATTGTTCGCTGTCGTATCGATTTAATGCCTCGTTGTTGCGCGCAGATTATAAAAAACAAAGGCACCTAAATATATGCCATCTATTGTAAATATGCTGTTTATATCATAAAATGAACTACTTTCAACATGTAAATCTGTATTTCCCTACTTAGCTACTTCTCAAATACAGGGTGTTCAAATGGTGTTATATGGTGTATAGGGCACACTGTACCGTGTAAAAAAGCTTTAGTAAACATAGGTCCAAGGGTCAACCATTTCTGAGATATAAACATTTTTGTTTGCTAGTATCATGATTGACTTA
>NW_026531728.1:0-1351 GCF_026283585.1 Hylaeus volcanicus | reverse complement strand
GTAAGGGGAAGCCGGTAGGCGTAGCCCTCGAAAATCGGCCGCCGCGTGGAGAAAATTCCGACCACTGCTTTATACTATACGGCTTCGTTAAGGAGATATGAAGAGAAAACTCCGATCAATCAGAGCGCGCGTATACCGTTGGAGCGGCCGTGGTAGCGAAAGCTACGCGCTAGGCGGTCGCGTCAAATGTCCTTCGATGCACGTCGTCGAGTCACTTGTTCGTGTACAAACGGGGCCGCCTAGCGCGTAGCTTCCGCTACCACGGCCGCTTCAACGGTATACGCGTGGTCTGATTGGTCGGGGTTTTCTGTTAATATCTCCTTAACGAAGCCCCATCCGACAATTTTGCAAAGGAAATTGTTGTTCAGAATCGTCTAAGCTACCCCTCATTTCCGGCTCCTACGCGACTTTTGGAATACCCTGTATAGTCTGAATTTTTTGGAAAGCGGGAACTCCTGGAAAATGTTTGCATGTGACGGTGCATTGCTGAAATGACCATGTCTAGTTTGGCCCTAGTCCTCAGTCTTCACTCAATCGTGGTTCGAGCAACACAGTGATCTAAGCTAACTTACATTTTCGGAATTCGCAATTATAATTATTTCATTATTTTATTTCGTATATCATTTCATTATTTTATTTTGTGCTTTGCTTTTCATTCTATTATTTAGCTTATTTTTTTCTTTTTATTTTATTTAGTTAGTTTTTAGTTAGTTAGTTAGTACTTTACTTCTTATATTAATCTATTATATTATATTAATTCATTTTTTTATTTTATTCTACTAGATTGTAATATTATTTTATTTTTTTTAATTTTGCTTTTTTTGTAATTAATTATTAATTATGAGTGGGAACGAAGGAAATGTAATTGCCACGCGCAACAGTGCTTGGAAAAGTGTACGCAGAAGTGATGTTTGGCAACATTTTCACAAAATTCAGCCGAACACAGCTGAGTGCAACGTTTGCCATAAACAATATAAAATAACACACAGCAACACCAGTTCCTTGTTGCGCCATTTAAGGACGATACACTCCGTCATACTCCAGGCACCATCAGAAGTTGGGACCAGCGGAGTACAAGCGGCTGCACCAACCTTCTTGGAGCCGAATTCAAACAGAGCAAGGGAATTAACGCATGCAATTGCATGCTTGATGGCCCGAGATTTGCAGCCGTACAGCCTTGTCGACGACGCTGGTTTCTGGCAATTGATGAAAGTTGCAGAACCACGGTATAAAATACCATCGCGTACCACATTTTCACGGAATATTATTCCTAAAATGTTTGAGGAAGTGAAAGTACAAGTTGCCAACGAAATTTCTGCAGGTACAAATAGCACGTAATTTAATAATCATA
>NW_026531727.1:0-3165 GCF_026283585.1 Hylaeus volcanicus | reverse complement strand
TATATATATATATATATACAATATTCTCGTTTCCTTGTCCTGTTTCCATCCTATATTATAGTATTTATATATATATACAAATATATACAAATATATATATACAAATATATACAAATATATATATACAAATATATATATATATATATATATATATATATATACAATATATATACAATTAATACAATTATACAATTAATATATGTATACATAAATTTTTACGTATCTCGAGATAAATATATCATTCTCTTGAATATATGTTTCACGGCAGAAGAAGTTTCATTTTGTTTCTATGTAATAGAGTGGCCCAGAAAATATTTTTCAATCACAGTCACTTTGTTTTCTGCTGTTTATAAAATTGTAATCACTCATTTTATGCTAATTAAAAAAAATATATCATGAATTTTGTTCGCTTTGTATCGTTATCTTCGCATATTTTTAGCGTTGCCAAACAATTGGAGTATCGATCCTTTTGCTCCATTATTGAAATTAGAACTATAATTAATTTAGCATGTAGTCTGAACCTTGCAGCTTTTGAACAATTAATACAATTATTTTCGAAACGATGACATAAGATCATAAGAGTCATGTAACTTAAAATTATTTTTTATAATATTTCAATCGTAATTCATTTGATAAATGAAAATTTATAAATGTGCAATATTTTTTAAGACACTCTGATACTATAAAATCGAATATACTCTTGTAAAAATTTTCAAAATATCATTCAATAATAATAATAGTATTATATGAAAAAGATAGCCTGATCTATTTCGATTTTATATCGACCTTAACAACTGAGAAACAATAACGAATAGTTTTATTATTAGTAACGTTATTCGTTAGTAACGAATGAATCGTTTACTAATTGCTTACGGTTTCGTGAACAGGTGCATTTCTAATTCCATACTTCGTAATGCTGGCTATCGAGGGTATTCCCATATTTTATCTGGAATTGGCAATCGGCCAGAGATTACGGAAGGGCGCTATCGGTGTGTGGAATCAGGTGAATACTAGACACTGTACACAATATAGTGGAGTATTAGTAAATAATACATCCTTCCGAACGTTTCTACAAGCAATATATCGTTTCTGTCGAAGGTTTCTCCATATATGGGCGGTATTGGACTAAGCAGCGCCGTAGTTTCCTTTAACGTAGCTCTGTATTACAACACTATTATCGCTTGGTGCCTATTCTACTTCGTTCAAGTGAGTAATCAAATCGCATCTCATTTTTTATAATATGTCAATGAACTATTCACGCGCGGTTTGCATTGTATAAAGTAAATATTTATTTACGTAAAGATATATACAGGGTGTCCCAAAAATGTTGGAGGTCCTTGAAAAGGGTGGTTCAGGGGGTGATTTGAAACAACTTTTTCCTTAGCGAAATTGTTGTCCGAGGCTTCGTTGAGGAGTTATTAACGGAATACACTGACCAATCAGAGCGCTAGTATGCCGGTGGAGCGGCCGCGATAGCGATGGCTACGCGCTAGGTAGCCACTCTCGTACGCGAACAAGTGACTCGACGTGCATCGAAGGATATTGTCGCGGCCGCTCAGCGCGTAGCCTTCGCTACCGCGGCCGCTCCAACGGTATCCGCGCGCTCTGATTGGTCGGCTTTTTTTTATTAATATCTACTTAACGAAGCCCCATCCGACATTTTTGCAAAGGAAAAAGTTGTTTAAAATCACCTCCCGAACCACCCCTTTCAAGGACCTCCAACATTTTTGGGACACCCTGTATATAAATTAACTTCGACTATTGCCCCGATCGTACGCATAGAACGCATAAGTAACAATAAAAACAATCGACATCAGCCGATGTAGCTGCCACGATCCAAGCTGCTGTCGATATATGTCCTAACAGAAAGTAATGTCGTATCTTTTACATTAAATTCAAACAAATAAATTTATAACAAGTGTTTATTTTTAATCAATTATGTAATCGCCCTCGTTGTCAACAACCTTTTGTTATCTAGTGTGCAAATTTTCAATATCTGATCGATAAAAATCAGCTGGTATACAATGAGCTGATATATGATAAACAAGCATTGACATTCACAGAAACGACATTACTTTCTGGCCCCCTAATAGAAAATTACATATGGATATAAATTTATTTAAAAATTCGAGTAGTTTAAGATTGATATTAAAATAGTAGAAAAGATTATAGAAAGTTTGAGTGTGCAAGAAACTACAAAATCCAAACAGTATGGAAGAATATAAAAAAGATTGAAAGTAAAGTTCATGTTTATAATATTTGCAGAATAAAATAAATTCCTATTTAGGTTCATTTTTTATAGGCACGTTCGCGAATAATTTATTTTGCATAAAGATCCGCAGTCTAATGATGTGTAATGCATGCACATTTGATCAAATTATTCCTATTATTATTATTATTATTATTATTATTATAAAAGAGTTAATCAGTAATCAATTAGCTATTAATATTAAAATAGTACAGAAGATTGAAAATAATATAAAATACATCGCATACAAATTTCATTTAATTATTACTAATAATCTAATTAATATTCTAACACCAAAATCATTTCGTTTCTAGAGTTTTCAATCGCAATTACCGTGGGCGGAGTGTCCCAACGTATACTTCCAAAACGGATCATATTCGCCCGAGCCAGAGTGTGTGGTAAGACTGATCCAATCAACGCTTCTAGACTAACGCGATACAGATTACACTGCAATTAGCGATCGTTGTTCAGGTCAGTAGTCCCACTCAATACTTCTGGTATCGAACAACCCTGATGATCTCCAAAGACATCGACACCCCGGAGCCGTTCAACTGGAAAATTGCACTGGCACTGGTGATCGCATGGATTCTCGTGTACATGTGCATGATCAAGGGAATCGCGTCTTCAGGGAAGGTATTCCTTTGACTTCTTCAACGTTCATCGCGCGTTTATCACGTTTACTGCCAGACGAGTATTCTTAAAAATGTCTGCCAGAAATAAATTTGTAAATTTTCTTAAAATTGTATAACACGTTGATCGCCATGTCACCCATATATGGGCGACAGTGTTTTTCATTGAAGAACTAAAAGAAATTAATTCAGGAAGTTGAGCAACAAAGTAAAATAATTCAAATGAAATTCATGAATTTTGATGAAGTTACAAAAATATATACCACGAGAAATGTTTGATTATGTAGC
>NW_026531726.1:0-7073 GCF_026283585.1 Hylaeus volcanicus | reverse complement strand
CTGACTGTATCTATCTTTTCCACTAGGAATGTCAATTGTGCCGACACTAGAAAATAATGGAAACTTGGTACATTTTGTAAATGCATAAACTCGTGCACAGATAATAAAGTCACACGTTTTCGTATCACGCTGAGAAAGTAACCGTAAATTGTTCCTGGAAAATTTTCATTTCGTCCGTCGATTCGCAGGAACAACATATTGAAACAATTCTATCGAGCGCAAGGGGTTAAAATAACTCGCGACAGAAGGGGTTAAACTTGAGAGAGACGATCGCAGTAGCAACCACGCCGTGTTTATCCGGCTTTCAGTCGCTCGGTTTTGCAAACAAACACGCCCTCAGCCCTCTCGAGCGTTCATCCCTCCGCCCCTGTTTATCGCTGAATTATAGACAAAGCTCGTTTCAGCGTTTCCATCCCGAGCCGCGACATACTTAATCGCCCTATTTCGCGAAGAACGCACACATTCGCGCGCCGGTGGTGCGCGGTTTAAAAAAGCGAAGCGTCGCTGAAAGAGGACGCGACGGCGTCGATCATCAGCGTCCAAGGGGTAAATTTGAAAAAAGTTCATCCCTCCTTCTTCCTCTTTTCTGACTTCCTACCCGACAACTTTCGTCCGTCTCCGTTTCTCTGTCTTTTACCCTCGCGGTACCACGGGCAATCACGGTGGCTGCAATTTTCATGAAGTCCTCGTCGGGTCTTCGAGTTCTTGAATAATTCAGGGTCAACCCGGCGGGGGCGGGAGGGTTCGGAAAAAATGGCGCCTGCCCCCACCTCCCGTCCATCCCCTCTGGGCGCAGCGATACGCCGAAATTTTGTTGGTCGAGCACGCTGGAAAAACTCTGACGCGCCCGCGCGCGCGCACGCCACTTGTGCGATGCTTGAACGGTCCACCGCTTTAATAATTTCGTGGTACGTCGAGTAGTTGCGAGGTGGAAATAAAATAGGGAACCGACAGAGTCGCTGCTTGCTACGAAAAAATTTGTTTCCCGTTTCCTTTTCCTTTCCAGGTGCCGCATCTCTCTTTCCTCTGGCTCCGTACACCTCCTCTTCCCCCTTTCGTCAAAGAATACCTTGTTCGCTAATATTTCACCGGGGGCGAATCAAAAGTCTCGACGAGCTTTATGCAACGAACGTTCTAACGCTACTCGAAAATATAATTATCTCCGAGGAATCGTTATGTCGGCCGTTTTAATCGTTGTTAGCGTACGCATACGCGAAACGATTGCTACGGACGATTGTTTAAATAACTACCGTTGGCCGAAACAGCCCCCTCCGTGGAACGTGAAAACTATGTATTTTTTTCTCGGGTTCATTTCAAGTGCGCGCCAACACCCTCGTCCATTAACCGCTTAAGGACCACGCCCGAATATACTCGGGAGGATACTATGTGCCAAAAACCCTACTCACGAGATAACTCGGGCAAGCTTTACCTGCAGAAAAAATCACTCCTGAATATATATTCGGGTGAAAATAAATACGATTTATGGTATTGTCGCGAGCACCCTTTGGATGGATCCAAGGTCTGCTGGTGCTCGCGACCGGAACAAGAAGACAGCGAGAAGAAGGCGATCGGATCGATCGCCTGTCAAGCTGTCAGATTCGAGCAAGACGCCATTGAGTCCTGACGTTCCGAAACTAAGAACAGATTTAGTTACCATTGTTGACATTTGTATTGTACAAATATTATACATTAAAGTTACTCGTTGATCCTTAAAATTCTCGTTATGCCAAACATAAAACATAACAGTAAGTAGAAGCGCAGATTATAGATAGTCAACCCCTGTGTAAATTTTCGTATACTGTATGCAAGTTCTTTTAATTTTATTTTCATATATTTGTATAAGGATTAATGTTACAAAAAGTAAACAGTAGATATCAACTTTCAGTCTCATCTTGGACCCGAAATGGCTTTTATGAGGGACATATATGTTCAGTAAATAAAATTCATTCATAAAGAAAATGTATTATTTTTTCCATTATTTAATTTTTTAATGATTACTGAAGGGGTTGATCACGCTACGGGCCGGACTGTTTGCGAACCAGTCCGCAATAACGCGATTCCCAACCACGACGAATTATCCGAGCGTCAATTGTGACCGATATCGTGGCGTCCACCGATGTAATATTAATTTTACATCTATAATAGAGTATATAAAACTCTCTAAAGGATTGCTGTTCTTCATTTTTGAAACAGATGAAGCTTTTCCAAAGTCTGGAGGATGATAATCAATCATTTCTACTGATAACGCGACGCGAATAACCCTAACAGAATGCAGAGCTAACCCTTGTATGTGAAGACAAATAACTAATTTTTAAAAAATCAAGACAAAGTAACATTCGTTCGCAAATTTCTCCAAAATTAACAATTTGTCTAAAAGTGTATCCACGAAACAGCAAAAATATTATTGCATCACTTGGATGTTTAACATATTATCACTTATCACTTACAGTTCGACTGATATTAGAATGAAAAAGTATTATTACACGTTTGACAAATAAAAACAAATAGTTTGATGTCTAGGCTATCACAAATTGAATATAAATCAATTTACCAATTATAGAATTACGAAAACTGTGTATATTTGTATATACATTAAATGCATTTGCAGATGCTGCAATAAATATTTCCGGTACTTAATAAGTGTTATATGTGAAGTTGAAATTTTCTAGTCGTCAGATTGAAAATATTGGGACCCATTGGAACGAGTTAAAGGAACGTCGAGAAAACGGTGACAAATTTCTAGTAGATACTTCTGGAACAAGACGAGGAAATTGTGTCCTGGATGACGAAGGACGCGACACCTGCTCAGCTCTTACGGATCAAGAACACTGTTATAATCCTTTTGCTACGACCATAATCCTGGCTTTACGGGCTCGCGACCAGGAACGTTCGAACGAAGGATTAACGCGTAATTAGCAGGACGAGGAGGACACGCGACGAAGACATCTACGAGTCCTTCCGCCTCATCGCCCTCTGCCGAACACGTTCCCGTCTTTGTTTATGCTGAAATCCTGATTGCCATCTTGTCACCTCTTAACCATAAGTATTCTTAATGTGATCGGTTCGTTAGCTGCTCTACGTAATTCGATTTGCAGCAGATCCTTTTACTTCCATCGCAAAATTATCTTGCGATCATTTACTTTGTTCATCCCTTATTTTCTCAGATCTGAGTTCCTTTACTATTGTCGATTATATTATATTATCATAGTAGCAAATTCTGAGAATAACCCGATGCTATGCGTTGAATCGACGACATTTAAAATTGTCTGCAAGACTATATATTGGCATGTTTTATGCACAATTACTTTCCATTATTATACATTACAAATCGAAAAGGTATTTGTTATTTTTCAAAGAATTATCGTTGTTATTAGTATAAGTATGATAGCAGATATTAATTTCAAATATTTATTCAATAACATTGATTAATAAAATGAAGAGGAATGATGTAGGTTGTTAGAAAAGTACCGTGTACATTAACCGGCAATGCATGTATGAATAAGTTTCTAAAGCTAGTGCATACAGTTGTTTAGTATTGCCAAAAATTTGTTTCAATATAGTCGATAGATTCTAAAAAAAATCTATGTTATAAAATGTAACTGAAATGAAATTGTATAACAAAGGGCGGTAAGGAATTAATTTCTTCCTTCATTAAAACAAGGGAATGTTAAATAATTCGCTATTACAGATCAATATGATAATTATACGAACAAAATGTAAATTTGTTACTTTCTGAACAAGTTAAGTCAGCTGTATTTTTGTTAATACAACGTTGCGTATGGTCGTTTTTAGATATAAATCTCATTACATTCAAAATAAAGTTTAAGAATTATATGAAACGTATTTGGGCAAGAGGAATCAGGAGATCAAAGTTTAAGCATATTCTAATTTTTCGACAGAACAATATCCGGATTATGGGGAGATCGAAAAGTCAACTTTACAGTAATAGGAACAGGCGACTGTTTGCCTCGAGATGGATGCGAATATTGGCAACTAATTATACAAAGTCAGCCCCCAATCCCTTCGGGACAATCAGGTTGGCGAGGATTCGCAATAATTCCGGTCGACTGAGGTAATTGAATGGCCACCTCTCGAGCATGGGGAAGGATTAACCGGGTGGCCTGACAAAAGGATTCTTGGAACACAATAAATCACGGTAGCAATCGACATGATTACTTATTGCTGAATTCCCTACCTGCTTCGCCCTGAATTTCTGTTATTGCTGTCCAAGGTGTACAGAACGAAATTCAAACGGCTATAAAAACTGCTACCGAATTTTATAACCACCCGGTTTCAGAGCGTACGCTCCACCCTTTTTCCAATTTTCGGCCTGAGTCATTGGGGAAATAATTTTCGTGGAAATTATGAGAGCCTTCATGGAGCCATTAGATGTGCAACAAGTCCGGTTGCGCACTGCCAATTTTATATAAAATTTACTTAATCAATGATAAATATTTCTTTAGTATAAAACTTTTACTTTTTGTTATTAACACAATCGCGACCGGCAGATATTTTACGTTCCTAATACCGAATACTGACGAAAATAATAAAATTCTGAAGCTGGACATCGTAAATTTGTGTCGTTAGGGCGAATATAAAAATGACAAAATATGTTTTGAAATATCAATGTTGTAAATTTGTAGTGTATAAAATAAAAAGATATTCAGAATTTGTTCATAACCAGAAATGGAATTTGAAGTGACGTGAATTCACGTGAGTGGTCTCGAATGTAATAAAAAATTCGAAAAGGTATTCTTGTTTGTTTTGATTTTGTTTGATTTTGCATCGACGGAACTTTTTAATCTACGAAATAAATAAAAATCAGATCGAGCAAGGTCTGATGAACATCATGGCTCTTTAAACATGGAGGATTGTGTAAACTATCCCAAACAAACTGTAACAATTTTTGTCGTGTTCGTTCGTTATTGTAGTGAAAGATAATTTAGTTTCTGGTAGGTATACCAGCTTTTACTTGATCCAGGTGTGAGCAGAACTTTTCACTATTAATCAACTAATTATGAGATAAAAGTTCATAATAAAGTATTCCTTTGAAATCAGATTAAACCAAGGGCAAAATTTGTTCAGGGCACGATTCAACTTTTGTGGTAGTTAATAGCGTTTTTACAGGTTTGGGTTGTTCTCAATGTTTTTTCTTACCACGTTATCCAAAATAGATCGTTTCTCATTACCAGTAACCATTTACTTTAGAAACGACCAGCTTTTGTGACACTTTACCAAGAAATCGCAAATTAAAAGCACTATACATATTTCTCCGTTAATTTGTATGGAACGTAAAAGCATATATTGTTCGTCAAACTTAGTTTTTTTCTAATGTAATGCACCTGATTTGCGTGAAATGTGTAATACTTCTAAACTATCTTTAACTCGATATGTTTATTCATCGCAGCTAGTGTAAGGTCTGTCATCGTTGATGCTCGAAATCTCGAAAAAAATTGCCTTGAGAAAAAAATTCGGTCCATCGACGTGTTTTCGAACAGAATATTTTCTCCCTGACATTTTTTCTATCATATAAAATATACGATATATTTAAGGTGGTCAAGTTAGGTGAAATATCCTGTATAAAAGTGTGATCAAAAATTGAACTGCCGGGATAGTTTTAAATTAAGTAGGAAATATAATAATACAACAATTATGACATGTTTGATTTGAGTTTGAAATTGGAGACTTTGGAAAACTTTTTGTAAGCAACGAATTCTCAAAATGCCTATCGATTTCGACGTGAATGGACCTATTACACAAACCGATATAGAAGCATTGGCCTTTTAAATTAAGTAGGAAATATAATAATATAACAATTATGACATGTTTAATTTGAGTTTGAAATTGGAGACTTTGGACAACCTTTTATAAGCAACGAATGGACCTATTACACAACCCGATATAATGGCCAATCCAAAAAGAGGTCAAAGGACACCCCTCAGAGTCGAAGCGTTGCAACGACGACGCTAGCCTTCAGATAGGAAAAGATAAATGAAAATCGAGTCCTTCGACAAAAACCGATTGATCCCGGAGAGTTCGAAAGGGAGTGGGGGCGGCGGAGGTGAGAGGTCGTAGGTGAGACCTTCGAGGTTTGCTTGGAGGATGGTGGACATCGATCAGGGAACCGTCGTAAGGACGGACGTTCCTGCGTCCTGCGGAGGGGTTGATGGATGCGAGATTACAGCACCAGGGACACTCGTTGACACCCCATGATGTATCACCCGCAGCCTCCGCCTAGTAGCTCCGCTACTTACAACCGGGAATGGGGAGCAGGCCGTTCCAAAACGATGGAAAAAAGAGAAAACGTGTCTCTAGTTCCCCGCCCACGAATTAACCTCGCCCTGGATCGATCTTAATTTCGATCGTTCCTCCTGAACAGGTATCCGCCTCTTTCAGATATCAGGTAAAAGGAGGAAAATTATTGAAATGCTTAATTGGTGCAAGGTCATTAGTATGTCCGACCAAATAAGAAGATTTATTGTCTGGTAATATTTATAGTCATTTTCGGTGGTTTATTGTACAATTATAATTAAAAAAAGAATTTCTTTTTCATACTTGATGTTTATTTTGGAAGAATTCGTTGGTTAATTCTAAATTAAGACTTAGATGGATTAAAAAGAAGTTTATTTAGAGAAATTACTTGAACATAAATTTGTTATTTTTGAATTTTGTTTAAGCAATTTGCTTGATGACAGTCAAAAGTAATTTCGATATCAACAATTTAGACTGAAAGATGCAGAATTATTTGCAGAAAAAAAATACGAGACACAACGACGACAACTTCCCTAAGTGGTAAATGTACTGTATACTTAACACAACTGCAGTAATGGGATAACCCTGATAAATTGCATTAAAATACCTTCGATGGGATTAGCAAAAGAATTTACAATTAGATGGGTTGAATCACAAAGAAAACTTTCATGCTATTACATTAACCTTTTCGGTGCTCTGCGCTAGTATACTCGTCAAATTATTTTATTCTTGTCGTGCTCAAGACGAGTTAAATCGCAAGAGCTTATTGTTAATGAGTTAACTCGTTTTGAGCTCTTTCCTATTTAAAAAGCTCATGCGAT
>NW_026531725.1:0-2873 GCF_026283585.1 Hylaeus volcanicus | reverse complement strand
TACCCCCCATTACCGGCTCCTCCCCGAGTTTTGGGACACCCTGTATACCAATATTGACGGTGATTTTACATTATTTGCTCTTCATTGACCATACTATCGTATAACTACATCCAATCAATTAAACCACCTCATACCATAAATGATAACAAATATAGACTCAGGTAGAAACTGTGACTAATGGGCAGACATCTTCGTCAAGTCGTACTTGATCAAATATACAGGTTCTTGTTTAAGAAGATGCCCCATTTAAAAAATTTAATATGTTTTTTAAATCACCCTCTTCATCTACAACAAAATTATTTATTCCATATAATGTTCCTTACTGTGCTATATAACTTTTGTAAAACCATTTTCTTGATAACTCGTAACTAACATTCTGCTTAACACATTGAATGCCAGACAAATATTCTTTTTAATAGTTTCTGCAAAAATGAAATATTATTTAAACTACTAGAGACTGCATAATCAAACATTGATCGTCGTATTTATTTTTGTAACTTCATAAAAATTCATGAATTTCATTTAATTTCATTCCCTTTGGTGGTTGACTTTCAGAATTAATTTTGTTTAGTTCTTCAGTGAAAAGCACTGTCACCCATATATGGGTGACAGCGACCAACGTGTTAAGAGGAACACTATCCTAAAAAAATCAATTTTCTTGAAATCGATGATTCGAATCAACAATGTTGATTGTAAACTTTCCTCCAAATTTATTGATTAATAACAATTCCCAGCAATAAAGGAGACTCTAGTGCAATAATGGAAACTTTTGTGCGATAATCGAGACTCCCGCGCAGTAATAAGCGTTCCCGGCTAGGCTGTTCAATGAATTCAATTTCGTTACAGATCGGCCAAATGTTGCCACAACAGGGAAAGAAATTAATGGGCAACAACGTTGACGCACTTACTTGCGCAACGCCGCCAGAGCACGCAGGAAAGAATCTTTCATCATTGTTTGAAAGACACCTCCGTTGCCTCGATTTGTACGGAGCAAGGCCCGAGAAGGACACAGCGATCCTTATCGGAGTGTTGATCGGGGTGCTCCTCGCCATTCCCGTTTGCCTCATCATCTTCTTCCTTTGGCGTCGTGGATTCTTCTTCTGGAGTTCTTCAGGACCAGCGAGCTTCTCTCGCGCCTTCTACAAGAGGACCTCCACCACCGAGGACAACTGACGCTCCCATTCTCATCGATGATATCTGATCGATAAACAGAGGGACAAGTAAGAACAAATGACTAATAACTCGTTGGTAGTGACGCCGTGAAAGTATATAAACATTCATCGTTGAACGTCAGACGGATGTTGGAACACACGTGAATAGAGCCTTTATGGAAATCAAAATTATGAGTATCGAATAAAGCATGAGAAAGGAGGGTGTTAAGAAATGCCCATTTTTGGCATCGCCTGGAAATGAAACGTTCATGCAGGATCTTTTAGAGTGTCTCTCAAGGAACAAAAAATGTCCTTATCACTATCCCGAGAATTGATGGGAATGTTGTCAAAAATACGTTCAAAGTATGAATGTGATGACAACGGAACTTACGTATATTTTACATTTCGTCGTCTTCTTCTTCGGATATCGAACCGTCTTCGAAATAAGTATTAAGGAACTCAGCAGGTAGATGAATTGAAGCTTGAAATCGAGCAAATCCAAAGTACCATATAATCATGGCTACATGGGAACAGCAACCAACAACGCGTACTCCGACTTTGCATCCACATGAGTGTGCAAGTATGGCTTCCGGTTTTACTTTTATCAATTAGAACATATACAAAGTATTTTAAACTATTTGAATGTCGTGAATGCAGTTTCGTTTGAAGTAAAATGGCGTTAATTGGTTCCACATTAATCTGGTATTTTTCAAAATCAATATTGTATGATGGTACTGATCCTCACCATAAACACATTCCCGATACGTCGCAACGATGAGAGGTTACGATATAAACAAGAGTTAAATCCCAGAGCCGAAAAAGAAAACAGATCTGATTATTTTAGTTACAATATCTCCTTTCTCTGATCTTTTCTTTGACACCTTTTATTTAATCCTATGTAGTAATGATTATATACTTCCAGTTTGTTCCATTACTACTCTTAATTTATTAGTCAGTAAGATTTATTAGTTTCAATTCATGATTCTTATTAATCATTTTTAAGACGTTTCAATACTCTCGATTAAGTTACTTTGAACCGGGTGATATTTTCCTTGCGGATCGTGGCTTTCGATTCTCTGTAGTGGAAACTCGGAAACCATTAACAGTTGAACAAGTTAATGAATTGAAATTCATTATAAAATATCAATATAATGTCGAAGTAATCGCAGGACGTATAAAAAGTTGTTAAATATTTCGAGGACAGTTCGATATTCGAAGAAGAAGACGACGAAATGTAAAATATGCGTAAGTTCCGTTATCATCACATTCATACTTTGAACGTATTTTTGACAACTTTCCCATCGTTTCTCGGGAAAGTGATAAGGACATTTTTTGTTCCTTGGGAGACACTCTAAAAGATCCTGCATGAATGTTTCATTTCCAGGCGATTCCAAAAATAAGCATTTCTTAACATCCTCCTTTGTATACAGGGTGTCCCAAAAGTCAGGGAGGAACCGGAAATGGGGGGTAGCTGAGACGATTCTGAATAACAATTTCCTTTGCAAAAATGTTGGATGGAGCTTCGTTAAGGAGATATTAAGCGAAAACCCCGACCAATCAGAGCGCGCGTAGACCGTTCGAGCGGCCGCGGCAGCGAAGGCTACGCACTGGCGGCCGAGCTTGTACGCGAAACAAGTGACTCGACGTGTATCGAAGGACATTGACGCTGCCGCCTAGTGCGTAGCCTTCGCTGCCGCGGCCGCTCGAACGGTCTACGCGCGC